>NC_089199.1:26584258-26884258 GCF_963930695.1 Labrus bergylta
AGTGTGTCTGTCAGCCAGGTGGGACAGACATTGACAGGTGGAATGAAATTGCTAGTGCAAGGTATCCATCTGTGCAGGATCCACCATATGTATTTCAAAAACTCTGCAGGTTTCCATGCCAAATGATGGGAAGAGATTGACACTGTTCCATCTGCCAGCGCTGCGTCTATATTTGAGATGTATGGCTAAAAACAGGAGTGGTGAGATTATTGCAATGTTCCACTCAATGTGAAGAGCTGTTTGGCTAAAATGTCCCTCTTGAAGAGGATAAAAATAGTACTGGAGTCAAAAATGGCGCAAAAATCAGTCATTAGTGGCTCAATCAAAACAGATTTAAAAAGTCAGAAAAAAGAGTAAACTGTATGTCTGTATGTCAAATAAAAAAGTAGTTAAAGGAAGGATTAAGCATTTTTTGGGGGGGGAATATGCTTTTTTTTATCTATGACAACCAAAATAATAATAAAACATCTGATCAATTCAGCTGTTATGCTACAGTAGTTTGTCGACTAAGATGCTACTGCCAGCAGCCGAGCCTGCAAGTCAGCTTAGTTTAGAGTAACACTGGAGAGGAGGGTAAATGGCTAGATACCTGGAGAAGGTAACACAATCTGCCTTAGCTGACCATAGGCTTTAAAAAAAACCACTTTTCATGTCTATTTAAAATGAAAAATTGAGGAAAATTGTGCTATAGCAGGGGGTTATGTGATGTTACTACTGTGGAGGCAGCCAAATGTATTGAGCACTTTGAGTCCAAGACAAACTTCCCCCAATGGACAACGTATCGTATCATATCGGATAGTGTCGTATCGCATCACAACGCATCGTCTCGCACCGTATCAAGAGAGGTATCGCATCGTCTCGCACCGTATCATATCCTATTGTATAGAGACGTATCGCATCATATCCTATCACACCGTATAGTATCGTATAGTGTATCATATCATGCTGTAAATGTGTTGGTCAGTTGTAGTGACTTCATCCATGTCCAGATGTTTCCAGAAAGTCCCTACTCCAAGCTAAGAAATACTCATATTAGTATTTCCTAAGATATGAATGACAATAGCAAAATAACACTCTTTTATGTTTTTAAAGCCTAATTTCTGAAACATAAGAGTGTATACATTTTTTCTATATATAGAAAAGCAGAAAATAAGGGTTTGGACAAACCCTTTTATTTTTTGTTTCTATTAACCATATCTAAAACCTCTCTGAAAACTGTACAATTCCTTTGTCCATAGTTTGTTTTCACAGCCGTTCCACTTACCTTCATCCTGTCAAGATACTTCAGAAGGTGAACAGTGTGTCGTCGATGATCCTGCAGTTTTGACCGAAAGTGCACAGTTGGTGATAGTGTTGATAGCAAATTCTATTGAGTGACATCTGGATTTGTTCTCTGAAATTATACTTTAATGTATTACTTTTTTTTCCTCTTCTTGAGTCTGCAGACAACAGAAACTAGAATTTGATTCTTGCAGTCAAATTACAGGAGCTATAGAAAACAATGCTTCTCACTGGGTAACATTGCCAAACCCTTGGGTGGAAGATGTAGATGTCTAGTGTTTGCTCACACACACACACACACACACACACACACACACACACAAGTGTTGATGCATCAGGATGGAAACTGGGAGGAGGGCTCCATTTATGCCTCTGGTTCCCATAGTTAGACTGGCAAACTCTGGTTGCCTGGGTTACTGTATCCCTTGCGAATGGTCAGCTCGCTGTTGCTATGCTAATGAGAGTATATCAAAGCCACGAGCCGCAGCGGCTGCCTGTTTAGTTTATCGGTGTGCATGTGTGTGTTTGTGAGTGCGTGTTTTATACCGTGTGACACCGCAGGGTCACAAAGCGGCCAGAGCTTGTAACTTGAAATGTCACGCCAATTAAGAATTTGTGAAATTAAGCAGGCGATATCAAACTTAGCATTCTATTCATTAGGCATGGAGCTGCTTCTAATGGGATTTCTCTCTCCATCTCAATGCTGTGTCTTCTCCCCCACCTCTTCTCTCACCTCCTCCTTTACTTGCTCCTATTTCATTATTTACATCCCCATCTCTCCCTCCTTTTGGTGCAGTTTATCAGTTTAATCAGCCAGCGTAAGGGGGAGGAGGAGGAAGACAGAAGGGGGGCAGGGAGAGGGAGGAGGGGAGAAGATGAGGGTGGGTGTGTGTGTGTGTGTGTGGGGGGGGGGGGACACACACACGCGATCTGCATCATTCTCACATCCTCATAGTAATGCATCTTTATTAGGGCTCCCGACATCAGCCCAGGAGACGGCTCTCTGCTATCACTGTCAATTAGCAGGGGAGCCGCTCGGGGAAACGGCTTGCTTCTCTTTATTAATATCTCCAAACAACCACACACACACACACACACACACACACACACACACTGAGACGTATAGAAGGAGGATCTCTCTTTATTAAAACACACTCAGAGCGTCAGTGCAAACCATACATGAGAATGTCATCAGGCATTATAAGGTGCATATGCAGAGCCTAAGTTTCATTTACTGAGAGAATACAAAAAAAGGGGGTAAAGTCTAAGGGGTGCTTTTCTTTATTCAACACAAGGACAGATATTACATTATCATTTCATCATGGCTTTCTGGCAATATGGCTTTTTCAATCAGCGGATACAGACATTATTTATTCATAGATGCATTTTTAAAAGGCACACAAGATACAGCATAGGCAGTCTCCACAGAGTTGACACAATCAAATATACATGAATATAATATTAGTTTGAGATGGGGGAGGGGTTAGCGGATGGTTAGATGAAACTTTATTCAAATGGAGAACAAGGAGTGGGAAAAAAGGATGGAGGTTGAGGACATTCACAACACTGCATTTATTCCTCCACTTGCTGCACGTTTATTTCTTCACCGAGCTTTTCGATTCAGTTTGTCCGAAGCGGCTTCTGCCTTCACTTTCTGTTAGCCTGAGTGAAGCTCTAGTGTTGGTGTCGAGTGTGTGTGTGTGTGTGTGTGTGTGTGGTCTGGCAGTATATCCTTGCTTTAAGGCAAGTGTCTTTTTAATGAGGCTTTGCTGCAAAAGGAGCTCCCTAGGACGCTTGACGTGCTCTGCATTTCAAACACACACTCTCCTGCAGCACGCAGACCTCTCACACATCCTTTCCTTCATGACACACACACACACACACACACACACACACACACACACACACATTGCCTCGGAGGCAACCGTGTGTGTGTTAAGAGTACGCTCCCCGCCGTGCCAAAGAATTGATTGGTGGGTTTCCTGAACAGAGTGAGAGCTTGTCAATGAGAGACAACCTTTCTGATGCAGTATATCTGTCTTTCCCCTGCTCTGCTCACTCTCTCTCTCTCTCTCTCTCGCTCTCTCTCGCCCTTTCTCCTTCCTCTTTCACCATCTCCCACTGCGATACTCTCTGACCTCATGTTTATGTATCTCACTCTGTCGAGCTGTTCATCAATGCTACCGTCAAAGGTCCAACCTTCATTCTCTGTTTTTCTCTCTACTTTTCTCTGCCAGGCTCGCTCCCCGGCCGCAAAGGCCAAGTAAATATGAATAATAAAAAAATGAATCTTTGTAGTAAAAAGCATATATCATTTTACTAACTCAAATAGTGACAAAAAGGCTGACCTTTTTTTTCCGGATGGCAGGGTGGAATAGTTTCCAAGATACTGCGATTGACACAAATAAAGCATCTGGGTCCGATATGAACTTTTTGACTAACCAGCCCAAGGTGGCATGTAGATGAAAAAACTGACCGCACATATTTTGTACCTGCCAAAGTAAATAGATTGATCGTTTGAAAAATTGGATAACTTTTTCTTACGAGCTATTTAACTAGCCTAACTCTAATGCTAGCTAGCAGCAGACCGCTTGCTGCAGGGTAGCTGATGTGCCATATTGTAAACAAATGGTGGCTGGAGTACCTGTGTGCGCTACTGTGGGTGCATCAGTATGCTTGTGACAGCCCACCAAGAGGAAGTAGCTGCAGATCCTTGTAATAAGTCAGCATAATTCACACTCTTTTGGTTCAAATATTCACCCACCATGTGGCAAATAGCCCTCTGAGATTTACTCACTGAACTGAAAACCTTCCTGCACTTGGCACTTGCCAGGTGTTCATTGCGGCAAGTGCCAAGTGTTTGTACCTGAAAGTCAGGCGAACTGGAATTCTTGACAGTCTTGACTCTGAGGGAAGGTGAACATTTTTGAAGGATTCTGAAATGCACTTTGTTACAGCCTTGGCCACATATTTGATTGAAGGTACAGGCTTTTTTTTTTTTGTTGGTTTAGACATCATCAGCAGCTTAGTAAATGTTGTCAATAGACCCGGCAAATATGCAGCAGGAGCAGAAAGGCTCACTCGCTTTCAGCTTCCCAAACAAAGCATCAGCCTCAAATGTTTTACTTATTGGGAGCTCTGATGAAATAACAGTTTAAAGAACTGACTCAAGAGGCTACAGGGACAAGTGTAGTCTTTCAGGGTGTGTGTGTGTGTGTTTGTGTGATGCCACGCTTCATTGTTTTTCAAGGAGAATGAAGTGTTCAAGAGCAGAGCAGCTCATTAGTGGCCCAGCAGAATTGCTCTTAATGAATGCTATCAGCCTCTAATGAAAAGTATTGTTCTTGAGCACAACAAAATCAAAAGGTGTTTAAAGCGCGCACTCGCCGCCACACGCACGCACACGCACTTTATCAATGAGCATTCGGCGAAGAGGTCTCTGATGGCCAAGCAACGCCATGGTAACAGGGGCTAACAACCCCCCGAGAAATCAAACTCTCATTTAGACCACAGCCACTGCTCAATACCCGCTCCACTATCGACCAGTGGAAGTGTGAATGTGTATGGATGAGTAAGAGTGTGAAGGAGCAGGAGGTGCGGCAGGATGAAGAGAAAGGAGCTGAGGAAAAAGGGGAGAGGAATTGATTTACCTCCTCTTGATGATGGTTATTTGGCATCAGATATGTGGGACACCTGACCTGTTTACATCCCCCGGTCAATTAGAAAAGTTTTTCTCAGCTCAGTTCAAAACACAGCTCGATACAAGCCTACATTTTCTCCCATTATGAACCAGAACAGGATTTATGTACAACAGCAGTAGCTGAAAGTGTAATGTGTGAGCTGAAATGGCCGGGAGCAGTTGGTGAGAGTTATGGAAGATTGTGTTAAAGTTGATGAGAAAAAATATTGCGTCCAACTCATTGTGTGCCTCCTTTAACCTTCAGCCCACTGACTGTGAAGACTGCAGGAGATTTTCAGCATCTTAACTTGACATAAATGTGATATTATGCTGGCCGAGTTGCTGCTGACTGTGCTGCTGGTTCAAAGAAGTTTTAATTACACCTCTCAAATCCTGACACCGAAGACGGTGAACCAAAAACTGCTCGGCTTTGTGGCAGTGACCCAATTTACATTCCAAAAACTTTCCCAGTTATGTTCCTGGTGCACAGGAATCTGATGAATTATTGTTTCTGTGCTTTTCAATTGATAAGCAACAACAGATGTTGAAAATTCAGAGGTAAGTTGTGCCATGTATAGGTTAAACAATGCATTTGATAAACAGTTTCAGAACGAAAACAGCTAGCACTTGCATGCAACAACTTCCTAGGAATCTACACCTTCCAATCATATCTCATTCAGCGAAGTCACATAAGCTACAAAGTGGTTGAATGTTAATGTTAGCTGTTGTCTTTTGGTAGCCAATTATTTTCCCACTATTGAAGCCATCTATAAGATGAGGCCTGAAGTCTCTCTAGATTTCCACTATCTATTGTTGTTGGTGTGTGATCAATTGATAGGCAGTGAAATGATAACAAAGAAAAATCAGATGCCCTACTTTTCACAAACTGCATCCTGTTATGTAAAACATTTTCAAGTTGATATCAATGTTAGAGATTTCCCTTAACAACTTGTCGCAAGCAAGTTAAGGATGATGGAGCAGATGGAGATTGAAGGATTGTTCACTTCCGCAGGGGGGATGAAAATTAGTCTTTGGTGTTTCAATGATTTTTCCACGATGTTAATGGGAAAGAAACCCGTTATAGTACCAGATCCATACGGAGCTAATTGAGAAATATTCTAAAAGCTTCACGTTAGGAATCACTGTAAGTTATGTTGGAGGAAAATGGCCACAATGTGAACATGGTGAGTAGCAAAATTTAAACAAAATAGTGATTTATTGTTAATTTTTATAAAGTTTATTCGAAGATCTTTGTAAGTTAGTGAATCCAGGGAGAAACATGCAAACATTTTTGGTCCGTAGATGCTGTAATTGTACTTGAAAAAAACATATTCCTGTAACCATACACTCATTATTTGCACACAAATTACTACATATAGAATAAAGAGTTTGTTTTTAGTTGACAGAAAAATATAAGATAATCATGGTGTTTCACAAGTGGAGTTGCATGCCATTCATTACACTTAGTTTAAAATGGCCCCTGACTTTCCCTTCTACATCTAGAGAACAATGCTGAATAATTTACCTACCACAGTATGGCTTTTGATTGAGAGCTCGAAGAAAGAAAAACCTAGAAAAACCTGCATGTTACCTGAAGAGGGGAATGTACTTTTTGTCCCCTTAAATGGAATTCTGGCAGCAAACATTTTCTATCAAAACTTGAGTAAGAACTTTGTCCTGAGGGGGGGGGGGGGGGGGTGGCTGAACCTCTTCATCACCTCCAATGACACAAACTTCACCGAGTTTCTTGGTACTGAGGTCCTAAATTTTCCATCGGCTAGTCTCGCTGGCATTCGGGGCTGTCACCATGTGAAATTGCCAGGTGCAGCTTTAACAGCGATTAATAAATACATTTTACCCGACTTAATTTCATCACTCCTCAGGCATCGACCTCAGCTCTCGAGGGACTGCGAATTGCTTTTCCATCACGGAGTGTTTGGGGGCTGGCAGGAGAACACGAACCAAGACGGGATTTGTTTTGGGGGCTTGGGGGGTGGGGGGAGTGTTGGTAATGAACATGGCGCAGGACTGAGGTTGGCACAGCAGGCTGCATTTTAATCAGCGCTGCACCTTATTTTCATCTAGACGTAGGGGGGGGGAGAATTAGTCACTTAAAGGCGGCAGTTTTATCTTCCAATCACACGGCTTAGATCTGCACAGTGGACACCTTGTTAGGCACCTCGATGTGTCCAATCAGCCAGTGTAGGTGGGATGTCAGTGTGAGTTTGTGCTTGTGTGTGATTGAATGTGTATGGGTGCTTTAAGCTGGTTAGAACTCTCTAATCAGTAGCGTTTTCTGTGTGTATGGGCGGCTCATATTGGCATTTGAAGTCTATAGACTGGCACAAATTGGCAATCAGGTGAGGTTGGCATGGGCGAGAGTCTCTCCTCACTGGTATTCTGACTCCAATTGGCCTCTTCTGTCCTCTCCCATCCTCTCATCCCTCTGTTCCTGCTTCACTAAAGCCGTTTTAACTTGACCCTGACAGGTGCTCCTGACAAAACCTATTACAGTCTCAATTACGCTATATACCTCCCTCTCCTTCCTTGTCTGCTATTTTTTTTTTCTCGTCTGTCTGCATCCATTTCCCCCATTCCCTCTTCTGATGCTCGGGGACTGGTGGGCGCTCTGAGCGGTCTGCGTTGGTATCTTCCCTCCTGATTCTATCACCGGTCTATCGGCGCTTTGCTCCTCGGTTCACTTAATTAGCCTTGGTGGGACCATCACCACCCTCTTCATTAGGAAAACAGAACAGATGTGGGTGAGGAGAGGAGGGTGTAATGGAGGGACAACAGGCTGATGCACATAAGGACACGCTGTAGGGGAGACGAGCTGCAACACCGCCATGGTTTGAGGGTTCCACTCCCCAAAGAATGGTGATATGACTGCCATGCATTTAATTGCGTGTAAAGGTTCTCTGCACTGGCAAACAGTCCATCAATTCCAGAGCAAAGTGGAAGCCAACTCTCCCTCGCTGTGGAAGGCAGTATTAATGAGATAAAAATGTAGGAATGGTTGTAAGCGTGCACGTTTAATTTGATTGATGACGCTTTGGATTTTTGAAAGTGAAAAAGGAAACGGCAGGCTGCGCTGAATCAGACTAGGAATGCTGCAGCAACATTGCATGGCTTTGTTGTTTTAAGCTATGCAATACTGCAGCAGCATTCCCTCATCTTTTTCTCAAACTAGTATTTCACCAGTCAAGACTTTACTCATGCTCCCTAAGACAACATTTATCACCCAGATAGATACGAGCAGCACAAAACAACTTGTTTCTTGTTACAATTCTTTTTTTTTTTTTCACAAGTTTTCAATGTAGGACGATCTACTCTGGAGTTCATTTTGACATGTTTACAAACCAAAATAAAACACGCCCACTGGGAAGGGCCCCGTTGGACTTTTTGAAACATGATGCTGACACTTTTTTGCAAGTAAACAGAAGTCACGTCTGTTTTATATAAAATGAATCTTCCTAGGGGGCGGTGACAAAGTAGAACTGATGAGGGTGGAGTTTAGGAGATGAAGATTAAGGGCTTCGATGATAAGGGTTTTCATTTTCTTATCAAAGCACTATTGCCCACGAGGCCATGAGTTTCCTTAGTGTAAACCAAACACTATACCCACTTAAGGTTGTCAAACATTAAGATACTTTTCAATACCTCGAGCCTTAAAAAGATACAATGTCTGTTATTTGTATGTGACATTGTATCAAAAAGTATCGTCCCTTTTGGGAAAAAAAACGATCTACTGTCATATTTTTAATCTAAAACTGTTGTAAGGTGGTAATAAATAATGAAAATCACCCAATTCTGGGTGCCCAGCAGTCTATTTTTGGTGCCGCAGAATTGGAAGCAGGTATATTGTTTCTACTAGCATCGTATTGAAGTGAAACATTTGGTATCATGCCAACCCTTTTCCAACTACATTAAAGACACATTTTGGCATTTGTCATATGGAAATGCTTAAGATGTTACATTATAGCGTTACCTTTCGAGCATCATTCATGAATGCTGGTGATAGCTGTTGGAGGCACATTTTAAAAAGCTAAATAGTTCAAACATACAGAGACTCTTCCTGCTTTAGTGTGAAGCCATTCATTGTGCCCATCGATATAAAACCATCACGCACGAGATCTACGCTCATGTTTTGGCCACATACCTTGATGTCGGCCTCAGAGTAACTCATCATCCCACTGACGGAGTGCATGTGGATATCGCCCATTCACACGTTAGCGCTTGTGCCAGTGCGCTGGCAGCTGCAGCAGAGAGGGGAGTGAGGAGAGAGCATGCATCGCCGTGGCCTGGATCACATATCTCCTGACCTGATATTCTTGTTTACTCAAATATATCTGTTTGGCGGGCCAGACTGTGTGCAAAAATAATTCTTTATTTAACAAATTGCACTTTCTCTATCGAGGGCAAAACGGCAGGTGCTCAAGCCCCCCCTTTTCTTTTCTTTTTATCCATGTCTGCCTGTGCCTGTTACTAACTTACCACATCAGAAGTGAAACTATAATTTTCTTCTCCTATAATTATCAGAATACAGAATAATAAAATAACAATGTCCCTGAAAACGCCAATCTATTCATATAAACTTGGTAGTCACTCTCGATTAATTCAAAGGTAATAGCAAGGCTTTGGACCTTTCTGGTATCTTTTCAAGTATTAATTTATGCATGTTCTCATTACACAGAAAAGAGCCTTGGATAGGATAGCATTCATTATAATATTATTTAACCCAGCTGTGGTTAAGTCATTTTTTACTTTCAGAATCTCTGAAAGAGAGAGAGGGGGGGGGGTCAGCAAGTTTATGAAGGAGACGAGGGAGGGTGTGGGGAGGAGCGAGTTATGAATCTCGCAGTCGTCTGTAACACTCCTCACTTCATCGGCTCTTCCCTCGTTTTCTGACCCACATCTAATGCGACAGGACTCGTTTCCGCTGTCTCCGCCCCCACACGTACACACACCTGCACACACACACACACACACACACACACACACACACACACAACTCTTCACGCCTCCCTCCCCTCGCCCCTATCGCAGTCAAGTCGTGCACCACCCCTCTATTTTTAGCAGTTTGTCCTTGAGTAACAATCCCTGAAAATTGCCTTGATCCATAAAGGACTGGGTTGTGGTTCTTGAGGGAAAACACATACGCCCACTCCTGCCAAAAGCATCCAGCCTCCACCCTTCGCTCGCCACCTCCAAGTGTGTGTGCTTGTGCGTGTGTGGGCAACAAATCGTTCGCAATTTGAAATCTTTTCACCATTACTGAAGCGAATATTCTTCACATTAAAGAGGTGAAATGGAAGGAGAGTTAAACGAGTGAAACGCCAACAGATCAGGCTGTTCTTTTTACTGCCCCCATCACACGCGCACACACACGCAAACACACACACACACGCAATTACACACAAACTCGTCCCCCGCCTCAGAAAGTTATCCACTGTAGCCAATTAGCATGACTGCTCTGTCTAGCATTAGCCCCCCTCTTGCATATCCAAATCTCGCTCTCATTACTGTCTCTTCCTCTCTTCCTCCACGATGCTCCTCCAACAGCTCTTCGCATTCTCTCCTTTTCTCATTAGAGCTGCATCGTAACACACTGGATCATAATAGGTGCTCTACACTGTGAAATGGCTTTAGCTTTGTCTCATTTCACCGCTTGTAGCAGCAGAATGAGTAAACAGACAATCTTTTCCACCCAGACACAGACACACATCGACAGACACAATCAGGGACGTCCATTAATCTGTCGTAAAGCAGCTTTTTGCCCGCCTGAAGAAATCCCTGATATTCGGAGTCAGAGAAACGGAGAGTGTGTATGTGTGTGTGTGTGTGTGTGGGGGGGGGGGCTAATCTACGGGGGGGCTGCCATGCAAGGCCACGCACCATCCGCTGATAACAAACAGACAAGCCCGACGTCGAAAAAGAGTCCAAGGGGACGCGTAAAAAGATGAAGGAGTAGCGAAAGGGGCAGGGTGTGTGAGGTGGAAGGCCGAAAGGTAGATGGAGAGAAACCAAGATGGATGGGGCTGAGGCGGGGGGGGGGTGAGGGGGGCACAGAGTGCGGAGAAGGGGTGGAGACGGCGGCATTGAGGCGTATTCTAAGCCCTGAATGTAAATATGCGTGAGGGGATTATCACAGAGTGCCAGGCGGCGCTTTCGGGGCTTTGTTTCCGTGACACCATGACGTTGGCTTTGTTTCCCTGACAGCAGACGTGTGTGTGTGTGTGTGTGTGTGTGTGTGTGTCTGTGTGTGCATGTCATTGTGTGTGTTTGTGTGTGACATCCAGGCATCTGTTTCCTGCTGGAAAAGGTTAATTACATCTCCACTGCCTGACTGGACGTGCCATGCATAATCACACATGCTAATGAGACCTGCATGTGTGTGTGTGTGTGTGTGTGTGTGTCTTTGTCTTTGTGCTTGGATATGCATTGAGAAAAGGCGGCTCCATAGCGCCTGAATGGATATCTTAACCACTTGTTTCAGGTTTGAAAGTCTATTGTTGCAGCCAAGAAGAAACACAAGAACACAGACATACACTTGCAGACACATACGCTCACACAGGTGACAGCTGGAAGCGCACCGCCAGTGGCATTTACTGACAGACACTCCACTCCCACCGGGGGGACATTAATGGATGGACCTACATCAGTGTGTGTGTGTTTCTAATTACTTTTCTGCCTTTTCGTGCGACAGAGATGCTACGGCATCAGAGGAGGGACTTTTCACCAATCCTGTTGCTCATTCTGACCCTTGACTCCTATCTTCACACTCCAGCTAAGCTGCTGATTGGACAGCTGCTCGGCTTTAGATTGGGCCCAGCTCAGTGTGAAAAAACGAGATGGGCACCAGCGCTCCATGGGTGACTTTGGAAATTACTGTACACCTTCTCACTTGGCTGAAGTTCTCACTAAGTTGATCTGACATAAGCAGGTAGTTGAGGAGCTGCAGAGCTCCGCTGAGCCTCGGCTCCAATTCAGCCCCCGTGCGGCTGCGATTAAGGGGTAGAACAGAGAGATGGGGCATCGTCGAGAGGTGTGAATGAGAGAAATAATGGATTTCTAGGACCTACTGTCACTTCACACCTTATATAGAACACCAGCTTTGGTAAGATATGAATCAAACAAGATAAGAAATGTTTTTTTTTTAGAATCACAGAAGCAAAGTTCTCAGTAAGCTGCCAAAGTTAAATTAGAGTGCTGCAGGGATGGGTAATGGGGATGGGCTTAGAGTTGACAAGCTTTTACGTTCATCAACCTGATTGATCCAGAGGAATATGGCTCAGGACAGCACAGTGGTTGTTGAGTTAAAGTGGCTTAAAAAGTAGAAAATACGTATTACTTGAATCCTTAGTCACTGATACTTTTGGAAAAGATAAAGTTCCTTTATAAGAACTTAAAAACTTGTGCTTGCTTAATCCCCTTTACCATCCCTGATTTGGTATCCATATTCATGACATCAAACCATCTGTACTGAGCAGCAGTAACCTGGGCTATACATTCCAGTCTGTTAAAGGATAAAACCCTGATGAAGGTGAGGCGAGAGAGTCACACCTGTGTCTCCTGGTCCCTCAATTGTTCTACCTTCTCACCCTCCTCTTCCTCCACTTGCTCCTGTTTCTTCTTCTTCTTCTGTCTGCAGCAGAAGCCATTCAGGGCGCAGAAGCAGGCCCAGGTGAAAGGCATGGCCTATCTGAAGCACCGCATCCACGTAAACCTGCAGAGGGAAAAGGGAGGGGGAGGGGGAGGGATGGAGTAAGGGGGGGGAGAGAGGAGCGGAGGCGTTATACGATTCTTCTTCATCTGGCTTTTCTGCCAAGACATCACACCATTTGTGAGGAGTTTTCTCCCAAGGAGCCCTTTTGAACAAACATAGATCTGGAATCAAAGAAGAAGAAAGGGGTCTTCATTTGTTTAAATGCAAATTAGGGCAAAGTGAGTTTTTGAGACGGAGTGAGTTTTCTCATTACTAAGTTTTTTTTAAAGAAGCGATTTTGCCTCATTGTGCTTAATTTGATTCTCTTACAGTTTGCCAAAGGACTTGCCCAAAGTAAAAAACATGATTAAGTGTGCAGAAGTTGCGCTTTCATGCCGGGTAGTAAATGCCTTCAGCAAAACGAGCATCCAAGGACAATGTATGAAGCAACTTTTAGGAATGATCTTATTCTCAAGAGAGTAACGTAGTCTGTCACTAGTTGAAAAATCATACATAATAAACAGTAATTAAAGTGATGTAAACAAATACAGTATACACGTACATTACAGAGACGTGGGCGGGTGAGAGGAAAATATCTCAAGGAAGGGCTCTAGGTAACAAACACAAGCATTTATATTGAGCATGAAATTGAGATGTATCCTTTTCTGTATTTTTCTTTGCAGAATGAATATTTATCTTTGAACTTGAATGGTACTTTTTTAGCCCATGTTGTTCAGCTGCTCTTGTTGTCAACTAGATACTGGATCGCTATTGAAGCAGCTCGCATTTTGTGATCTGCTTTTTGGGAAATATCTGGGATGCAAATGTGATGTTTATTTCATTTGTAACAGAAAAGGACAAAGCCATGTTGCTAAGTACGAGATATTGCTTGTTAAACACGTTTTTCCCCCTTTAAAGCAACAATATGTTACTTATTCACCTTAAAATAATTGTCTCAAAGTCAATCAAATAGTTCAACAACTTTTAAAAGTTAGAATTTACACAGAGCGTCCCGCTCAACTGCTTAACAGCAGGGGGCCGTAGTTCTCTAACCAGACATGAGTACGGCTTTAAGGCACTAGTTCACACAGCAGCCTTCAGCTCAAAAGAAGCCAGTTAGCCTCAGTCTAACTATTTTTGGAAGTGTCAGCAGACTTTCATGTAGAAGATGGGTGTTACAGACCTGTGCACAACTTTTTACCCTTTTTATTTGCCAAAACCAGGAACCATTTTTTTTTTTAAAGATGATTGAGGCGTTTTGCCTTTTTTAATGAAACAGTTAAAGACAGACAAGAAGTGTAGGTAAGAGAAAGGGGCGTAGACATGCATCCAAGGACCTAGTCGAACCTGTTCCAATGTGTCAAGAACTGTAGCCTCTGTATAGGTGCTAACTGAGCGCCCATATCCACAATCTTAACCCAAGATCCCAAGATGTAGTAAGAAAGCAAGAACAGCATTAAGGGGATAAAGTCCTCCATACATCTTATCTGGGTTTTATGTCAAAAATAAGTATCATCCTTGCTTTTCAGTTTTAGTCAAACATGCAACCACACTAATGATTTCCACAAGTTATTAGTCACAGGCCAGAAAACTGTTGCCAATCAGGAAATAATTTTAATGTACTAATATGCAAACAACTGCTGATATAATCCTCAGGGCAACATTCTATGTGTGGATGTCTTTGTCTCTCACACTTTTCAGCGCTCTCAGCAAGAAACTTAAGACAGAAGAAGTTGCTCAATTCAGTCAATAGGTCGGTCATCACACACTGCACCAACACACAACACACACACACACACACACACACACACACACACACACACACACACACACACACACACACACACACACACACACACACACACTGCAGTAAAGACCAACAAGAGGGTCAATCGAACGCTGTCACTCAACAGCAAGAAAAACTTTCTGAAAATTATGCTTCTCACATTATTTTCTTCTTTCTTTCTGTTCCTTAGTAACTCTCTCTCCCCCTCTCTCACACACACACACACACACTTGCACACACGCACACACACACACACACACACACACACACACACACACACACACACACACACACACACACACACACACACACACACACACACACACACACACACACACACACACACACACACAGCCAGAAGTAGTCTTAAGGCTCACTAAACTCCCAACGTTAACATTTTTCGCTTGTGTGCTAGCAGCCAATCAGGAAAGAGCACTGAGAGATTACTAGACGCGGGGTGAAACTGAGAGCTTCATTAAATACCAACCTGAGTCAGCAGCACCAGCAGGTCTCACTGGGGAGTGTATACTTTGTGTGTATGTGTGTACGTGTGTAACACAAGTTGGGGAGAGTGGTGACAAAAACGCAGGCACGGACCAAACATAAAGACATAGATGTGTGTGTGTGTGTTTGTGTGTGTGTGTGTGTGCGCGTGCGTGTGTGTGTGTGCGCTTTAGGGACTGATGCACATCAACCTGTCTCATATGGGGGCAATTAGCTGAGCTAGCCTAGTGCTGGCTGCAAGCGGAGACTAAAACGCCTCAGGCCATGCAGTGTATACTTGTGTGAGTGTGTGTACATATGGTATATATGCTATTATACCAAACCTCGGTGTGCGCTGCTTTTATCCCTCCCGAGTCACTCCATATATCCATCTAATCCTCGTCTGCAGATCTCCCACTCTGTACCCAATGGCTTTAGACCCTATGTGACATGCCAGAAAAAATCACATAGGAATAGAAAGCCATAAAACACAGCAGCGAGCCAGTCGTGCTGATAGCACGAGTCAACTTTTCTTTCCGCACAGAGATTTGTGTGTCCATGCGTGTGTGTAGCTCTCTCACTTCATGCCTCTAACACCTTCAGCTTGTCTGACAGCTTACAAGGCCCTGCAGAGGATTTACAACAGTGCTGAGACACCTCTCTCCACTGTGTCTCCTTCTCGTCTCCTGTGTATCCTCCAATCCTTCCCCTCGTGCCCTTACATCCCTCCTCCTCCTCCCCCCTCTCACCCACTTCCCTTCTTCCTCTTCTTCTGTCTCCCCCCCCCCCACTTGCGCACCCTCCATCCCCAGCCACGCTGCCAGCCTTCAGGAGTCTCTGTGTCTTGTTTTGGTGGTGTGTAATTACTAGGGGTTCTTTCACAAGCGAGCGCAGAGATGAGACAGATGAAAACACAGCCTGCAGACCCTCTGAATTATTAACTGGCTGAAAATGGATGAGTCAACGTTAACAGAGAGCGGGAGAGTGAGGCGAAAGCGGCCCACGTGCATCTACAAATACACACATAAATGAAAAGCCACAGGCCTGAGTACAGCGTGGCACCGTGCATGAACCAACCCGGGTGGGATCCAGGCAAAGACCAATATCTTTGGTGGGTTTTTACTGGCCAAGGGAAACGGGAACGGGAAGGGAAAGTTATAAAAGTTTAACTCTGTCTTCTTAAATTATTGATTTCAAGGCAGTGATATGCCCAATTATTCTTCCACTGAATGGTGGGATGTTTTTTTCCCCCCTTACTCGGTTAAGCTGTAAGACATGCTATCATTGTCTTACAATGGGCCTATGTGGAGTTGTCAGTGTTGCATGCAGTGTCCAGTGATACTGATAGACTTACATCAATTGATATATATACACAATAATTTCAACATAAATCCAACTGAGATTATACGAGCTCCAATGTCACCTTTAAACTATATTTAATAGTTAAATCAATTACATTGCATGAAAAGAAGAAGTGGTTTTTCTTCCCCATGTTCCAAAAAAAACTCATAGTGAAATATGAAGCCTCAACTTCTGTCTGCATAAAGGCACAGTGTCTGATTCAGAACTGTTTAAGGCTTGATTGATTGATTATGGCCCTGTAGGACGGACTGGGCACTAAGAGACTGTAGTTAAGTCCCACAGGGGTTGTGATTCTCTCATAGAGCTCTTTAAACTCATCAAACTGGAGTTAAATATTGTGTTTTGAGGATGCTTATGGTGTCCTTTACACAAAGTTAATCTTCGCTTCAAATGCAGCGTAGGGTTGTCACGATAACAGATTAATAAACATGGGTACAATTCTAGTAAAAACCAAAGGATATTGAAACCTGTTCTGATGCCAAAGCAACAAAAATAGAAGTCAAAGTCACCCACTGTTGGGTAATGTTCTTTATAATGACCAACGTTTCTAAGCAAACTCCTGCACGAATACGTCAGCCGGTATATTTTTACATGTCATGCGTCTTGTGATTACGCAATGCAACGCCCACAGTGAAATCAAACACTTGGAAACCAATATTACTAAGTTGCAAATTCAATGTGAAAGGCTATAAAAAGGCATAGCGATGGCAGAGCTTTGTTGTGGAACTATTTCAGACTCACAGTGTTAAAATAGAGTCAGAATCTTGTTTTGACCCAGCAGACTGCATGTTGGATTGTGAATACTTTGGCTTGCCATCTTTAATGACTTGCATTATGTACATGGTTGACCAGTAAGTAGACGCCTTTGACCGATGTCATTGAGTTTCCTGACAACACCTTAAAAAACAAATTCTTCTTTTGCTTTTTCACGTTAAAAGTTATTTTTGGAAAAGTTATTTTCTGCTCCTCTAGGCCGACGACAGAGAACACAGCATGAAGCATCACTTTAGTTGAGAGAAGAAAAAGAAAAGCTGACACATTAAAGGTTTTACTTTCATGGTGACAAGTAACATGGGTGGGTTTGTTTCCCATTGCCATCTCACCTTTAGAGCCCTTCATAGCCAGGCCCCGGAATATTTGTCGGAACTCAATATTCGCCCACATTCACCAACGCGTTAGCTAAGGTCCAACACCCTACACCTGCTGTCTGTCCCACAGTCTGTCAAATAGCAGCTAAAACATATATGTTTAGACAGACTGATTGGTAATCATATCTACCCATAGTCGACCTATTGATCTATGTTTTACTGTGCCAATTAATGTTCTCATAACAGGATTTTACAATGTTGGTCCATGAAACTACTTGTTTGGTCCTATTTTTATTGAATGTATGTTTAATGTTCTTGCTCCAAAGCACTTTGTGAACTTTGTCTGTTAAAAGTGGTATATAAATATAATTTACTTACTTTCTGTTCAGCCCATACATGGCCGAAATTTTGACGTATCTTCCTATCACAGCAGAAAACTCACACTACCTTAAAAAAACAACAACAATATACCTTAAAGGAGTAGTTAATCATTTTTTAGATGGATTTTGCCCTTGTGCTAGCTGTCCCCCCTTAGTTTAATGCAAGGCTAAACCAACTGGCTGATGACTGAATTGTCCAGTTTTACGTACAGACATGAAAGTGGTATTGATCTCCTCAGTTTAAAATGGAAATAAATGGAATCATTTCCTAAATCTTTTCCAAACATCCAAGGTAAAACCACACATGCAAGGCTGCCATTGACCAATCACAGATGCAGGATCTCAGTCTTTTTGTATCTAGTGGTAAAAAAAAAGCCACTTGGAATTGGAAAAATCAAATGGCTGGAAAAACCATGTTGAGATAAGTCAAAAAAAGAGAGAAAGGAGCAGGCTTTAAGAATAAAGCAAGAGGGGCACACAAAGAGAAGTTTAATGCGGTGTAGGATTAATGTCAAAGTCATCCATCCTGGTTTTAGTCAGTCTTTGTCACCCTCATCCCTTTCCTTGTATATGCGTGTACATGTGTATGTGTGTGTGTGTGAGTATGGATGTATGTGTGTAAGCTGATTTGTGTCTTATCGAGATCCTGTGTGGAAACAGACAATGTGGTTTATTTTTTATCTTCTTGTTTGGACGTGGAGATAAGGCGATCAGTGTTTGCTTGTGTGCGTGAGAACATTTGAGCATGCACGTGTGCGCACTCCAAGTTGCGTGTGTGTACGTACAGCAATAGATAAGCTGAGTTTTTTTTCCCCTTTGAGTTTGAGTGACAGAATCCTAATGCTGATCCCAATGGTCAACAGCCCAGAGACTTCTTCTGCAGAAAGCTTATTAGACCTTTATCCATTATTTATGCTGCGCCTGCCTTCAGAAACACACACACACACAGCAGAAACATTAAATGTGAGGGTGATTCATGCTGACATGTGCCTGACTTCTACTCATGAAACATAAGTAGCCACTGAGAAACCCTCCGTCCAGAACATTTCCCATGAACTGTGCAATATCACACTGAAACTGGTAAATAAAGAATTCCTTTTTACATAATGGTGGTCTCTAAATCTCTGCTTCCTGAAGCACTACTTTTTGTAAAAGTTTTTTTTAATTTGTTTTTGGTTTATTAATTGCAGGGAGTAAACTCTAGACGCACATTGAATCATACAAAATGACCAGTTAACATCTTAAAAAGAGTAACGCTCATGCAAATCAGAAAGAAAAGATTTTAGTTTACTTACATCTTGTGCTTGTCGAATTGGCAGCATTCCTGCACTTTTCGCGTTTGCTTCTTTGATCAATTAGAAGCTGCATCGAAACATTTCTGTTCAAGTTATCTGATCTAGTTGAACACATAGATCGTCTCTTCCTGTTTTTTTTTTCCCCTTCCTAAGATATTGTTCTCTCCTGGCTCCGAGCCCCAGTCCTTCTTCTTTCCCATCACTTGGACATTAAGACCAGTGTGTGTCCTGGATTCCTGCACTTGTTTCTGGTACGTGCACAAAGCTTTTACCTGTGTCTGATGCATTCCTGCCCCCCTTTCCTATAAATTCTGCCCACCCTCCTAACTCTCTCTATCTCCTTTCCTTTCCTCGCTCTCTTGTCCGACACAAAATGCCCTCTGTCCTGCTCTCAGGTAAGAACTCCCACCCACCAACCCCCCAGCCTAGATAACGGAGAGGGCTGGGGGGGGAAAAACAGGGAATTTCAACGCTGTTGTTCCAATACAAAGACGGCAACAATGGTTGGGATAAAGAGAGAGAGGGAAAGTCGAAAAGATGTATAGAAAGAGAGAGAGAGAGAGAGAGTGGCAGTGAAGAGGGGAACATTGGAAAAACTGATAAGGCAGCAAAGAAGGTAAAGAAGGTAAAGCAGGAACACTAGTGGGGATTGAATGATGATCAGTAAGGCTTAGGTATGTGAACAGTGTGTGTGTGTGTGTGTGTGTGTGTGTGTGTGTGTGTGTGTGTGTGTGTGTGTATTAGTGTGTGTGTGTAGTTTCAGGTACACTACGGTAGGTTGGAGTCTTAGTCCGTCCCTTCGGCTAACTGTCTCCTGGTCCCAGTGAACAAAGAGCCTATTGACTCCCTAACACACAGGAGCTTTCTCTCTTTACCACAGGCCAGTGCTTTGTGTGTCTCACCAAATACACACACACACACACACACACACACACACACACACACACACACACACACACACACACACCCTCTCCACCTGCGCCTGAATACATCCACCCTCTCTCCTGGACCACTCAATACAGATCAATGTTTTCATTTTGTTGTACTCACATGTGAACAACAGTCACTATAAGGTTAAAATGACGAGATAATCCAATACTTCTATTCAACTATTCAATCAAGTCTTTTTTTTTATTATTATCATTATTTTGTTTACGAACGTCTATGAGGAAAGTGGCATTTACAGGATGATTTGTGATTTATTTCAAAATGTAATCTAAACAACTTAAACTGCTGCAGGGTGAGGAAAGTCATATACTCGACTGTGTTTGTGAGATGTGACTTTCAGACTCTGATCAAATACCCTGGGAGGACTGCAATTCATTATCACTGTCATTATTAAATCATCCTCTGATAAGTCATTTAGGTGTCAAATGAAAGTTCAAGGACCCTGGGTGAATCCTCCAACTGGCTTGTCTTCACTACTATGGATCTCTCTTTACAGGTACAGTATGAAAATGGCTAGAACTTGGAATCGTCCATTTTTGGTTTACATTTGTAGTCCAAGTGAGGTTTTGGCTGTATGCACAAATGGTGAATGGACGTGAGATTGTATAGCGCTTTTCTAGTCTTCTGACTACACATCATGTCACACCTACCCATTCACACACTGATGGTAGAGGTTGCATCAGAAGTAAATAATCCCATTTACACACATTCACATGCAAATTTGGGGTTAAGTGTCTTGCCCAAGGACACATCAGACATGTTGTTGCTGCAGGTGCTGGGGATCGAACCCATAACTTTCCAGTTGAGAGACGACGACTCTACCAACTGAGCCACATCCGCCCAAGACAACAATCTTAAAAGAAAGTAATAGGTGTGGGATGCTAGCTGCAATCCTGAAACCCATCAGCAGTCATTTAATGTAGCTTTGATTAATCTCTATGAGAGAAATCAGCTTGCAAGTGCAGTTCACAATTTGCTCGTCTCTCGACAACTTTCACAACCCAAACATTGCTTTAGCACATGTTGAATTCACGTTGGGACAAAAACAACGAGAACAATGTAGAATTTCACTTCTAGTAAAATGTCATGAAACAACTTTTGTAATGATTTGGTATTAAATAAATTAAAAAAATGCCAGAATGACAATTTGAACACCAACTCCATTCTTGGCAACTCATGAAAAAGGAAGTCGTGTTTCAGAAGTTCGTGATCAATGGCTGCACCTTTTGCCCTCTTGTGGAGCAAATAGAGGAAGACAGAGAGCCAAAGAGGCACTCCTGAGGTCTAGCAAAGCTACGTTGATTATAGCCTGCAGGTTCCCACAGGGGAATAAGGCTTAACAAGGCCCGGGCAAAGAGCAGAGGGATTACCAGGTCTCACTAGCACTTCAACGGTCTGGCCGACCATTGAGCTCCTGTATGAAGTTATGTGCTGAATTATAATTCTGGAAGGCATTGACAGGAGCCTTACAGGGGCTATGAACTGTGAGGGAGAAAGACAGAGAGAGAGAGAGAGAGAGAGACAGAGAGAGAGAGAGAGAATGTGTGTTTGTGTATCTATGTGTTGATGTGTACACTGCAACCAAGAGATTTCTCGCCTCAGCTGGTTGGACAGATTACCTGAAATTGAAGGGGGAGAAAAACAGAGCGGACTGAGAGTGAAAGCAAGAGAAAAGAGGACAGAAAGGTCACAGTGATCTCAGAGCAGCAGACAGAGAGGGAGAAGTGGGGAGAAAGACAGATGAATAGTCGTGCGTATGGAGAGAGGGGACTGTAGAGAAAAGAAATAAAGATTGTTCAACAGGGAAGGACGTTCAGCCCAGAAATAGTGTGTTCGAGGATGGGTTCAAATTTTTCATGCCTCTCATATAAAAAAAATCTGCGCTATGACATGAAAAGGACAAAACCCTCAGACCTTGCCAGTGTTGTTGAAGTTTGCGCTAAAAATGAGTGTTTTCAGTTCACCCAGTTTGAAATGAACTACTTGAAATTCACAGTTCACAATTTTTTATTTAGTTTACAGTCCAAAAAATGAACTACTCCACGTTCATTTACAAATTTTTCCAGCTGTAGCTTTAATGTTTTACAGCAAAAAGAGTTCTGTCATGTAGTCATCTGCAAGTTTTTAAATGTGCTTTTTTTAAAGTATCATATTTGTTTACACTCGTACAAATTATAAATAGGATTATTTTACCGCTCTTAAAGCCATCCCACAATAGAAGATGCTTAAGGTCTCAACAGATGGGGATAATGTGAAAACGATATGACCAAACAGCACACTACAAACTAACAGATTCCACTGACCAATGACCAGTGTCCTGACGCTAAGAACTGGAAATCTGTCAAATCCAATGTAAAACAATCCATGAACTCCCCTGAATGCAGGATGAGTCATCAAACATTTGCAGGAAGAGAAAATAAAGTTATTTTGATGTAATAATGCTTGATTGAAATACATTTGGCAGATAAATGAACATGTAACGCAGGAACATTGGATTATAGCCGTGAACGTTTCTTTTTCATGTCACGGGGACTCTAATGTGCATTAAGATTAAACATAAAGCAAGTTTTGGTTTCGATTTGAACTTCATTTCTTGTGCTTCTAATTACTGTCTGTTTAGCAAAAGTTTTCGATGGTGTATTTTTATAAAAAAAACCTATCTTGGTAGAGTCACCCTTTCAATGTGCAATGCCTTCAAAACTAAATTGCAGTTATTAACCTCATTTAAAGGAATTTGCCGACCAAAAGCTCAAGTGTCACATTAAAATAGACATGTTAAAAATCCAAATCTGTCTTTGCAGCGCTCAAGAAAACAGAGAATAGTAAAGCAGGCGGGAGGGAGAGCGAATGAGAGTCAGAAAAGAGGGAGAGACAGAGGGAGAGAAGAAAGAGAGAGAGGGCATCCTGCCCTAGATATTTGCCTGTAAGCTGCTCACAACGCAGACATGGCAATGGGTGAGAGCGGGAGTGGAGATGAGAGGAGAGTGGGGAGATGGGCAGAAGAAAAAAAGAAGCAGGGACAGAAAGTCAGGCCAGAGAATGGATTAGTGATCAAAGAAAGCCAGCGGCCATCCTGAAAGCCCCTACAGATACAAACACAGACGCACGCACACAGACTCACGCACCCAGACACACACACACACACACACACACACACACATATTCATAGAGAGAGGGGGAGAATCAGGGAGATTAGAGTTTTTTTCCGTTGGGTTAATCATTTACCTTTTTCCTTCCCAGCAGTACCTTGGCTGTGAGAACGAGCACCTTATGCATAAATCCATTTGCATTAGACTTAGTATAAATGTTAGAGGGCAAACGCACACTTGCATGCACACACACACACACACACACGCACACACACACACACATTGATTGATTATAGTACTTTAGTGAGAATATATGCCGGTATAACTTTTTCTCTAATTGGTTTCATAGAGTTTTCCCTCGAGAAGTGCTTTGGGAAGGAGAAAAAAAAAACAACCTAATATGACATCTACCTTTTCCCGAAGCTTAAATTCCAAAGCTGGGAAGTGGATTTTTTGAAACACTTTTAATTCCTACTCAACCTCTGTCTCCTTTACTCTGAGGACTCACGGATAAAGAGATAAACAACGGACGGGTGATACCAATTAGGCCGTCAAACTGCAGCACAACAATCTCCAGCGCTCCTCCACTTCCCCCGAGAAGCACTGAATGGGAGTAAAGAGAATAAACAGCAATGTGGTAAAGACGGGAAGGTTAAGGTTGTGCCGCAAGAAGGAGAAAAAGGAAAACTTTTGTAAAAGCTCACATCTAATCGAGAAGCCCTCCCTCTCAATCGCTCAGTGCAGAGAAACACTTTTGCACACATATACACACAGAAATACACACATCTTCCCTGTCAGAGGCTTGACCTCCACTGGCTGATCTCGTTCCTTGGTTTTCTATCGCCCTCCCACTGGCTGACCTGATTGGCTAATGACAGCTCATTTATCTTGATGCAGCACCTGCAGTGTCTACAAGGCACGTGTGTGTGTGTACTAGAAAGTGTGTGTGTGTGTACTAGAAAGTGTGTGTGTGTGTTCCAAAGTGTCTATATGCGCACACGCACTCACTCGCACACGCTCCCTGTATATCTCATCCCTCCTCGACTAGCTCTGTCTACGCCAGCGCTGCCCTTGTTGCAACAGCTTGCACACATTGGTTCATCTCTGGGGAGTGATGGAGAGGAGAGAGGAGAGGTGGAGGAGAGGATGGAGTGAAACGGGAGGAGGTGAAGAGTAAGAAAAGAGGGACAGTGATAAAGGAGGAAATGGGGGAAGGTAGTGCAGAAGAGGGAAAAAAATAAGGGAAAGAGAATTGGGAATTAGCAAAAGAAAAGGAAGCAGGAGAAGGAAAGGAAAAGCAGAACGACATTAGGAAAGAGAAGACAAAGAAAAATGAGGAGAACAAAAGGAAAGAAGGAGATGAAAGAGAAGCGAAAGGGGAGAAAAAAAAAACGACAAGATCAGAGAATGGAGGGGGGGAGTTCAAATGTAGGGAAGAAGGGACTGATGCATGTTTTATTCACTCACCGCTAACACTTCTTTAATTACCACATCTACAATCACTGCCAGTGTGTAATCACTGCATGTGTGTACGGGGGGTCTCCACAATGTGTAATACACAGCGACCATTAATTATCAAGTAGGCTGAATAAGTAAGAGCAGCCAAAGGAGCAAAGGCTGTGGAATCCAAGCATCTATTAATGAATCTGTATAAAACTGTGGGTAAACACAGTGAAGCTCCTGTTTGTTCCAGCTACATCATTTATTTTCTGGATTTAGTTTTCAGAACCATTTAAATAAAAATGCCCTGATTTCTTCTTTCAAACTGAATTCACGTTATCAATAATCACCGTGGTTGTGTCTAACCACAGGCTGCCCGGTTGTGTGTAAGCAAAGAGTGCTTTCAGTGGGGGTACTCACAGGAACTAAGTGCATTCACGTTTTATTTGCCTGAATAAGAATCCTTACTTCTTACTGCCTATCACCTACAGGTAGGTCTTGGAACAAATACATAATGAACTGCATACCTCTGAATATGCAAAAGGAAAATAAAGGCAGTGTTAATAGCCCAGGCTCTCCTACCAGGACCAACACCCATTCTCACCCGTCAACTTCAAACTGCTATAGTGGAAGTGACACTTTGAAACATGGGCACAGTGGTACACCTTACTGCTGGGCTAAGGAACAAGCTTGCACTTCATGCACAGCATGGCTCATTGTGAAGGATAATAAGCCTGGATGCCAAATTTCTGAAGATTCAAAACTTTGTCATAAAACTGAAACAAATGCATTTGTTGACTGTGTGACGTAAACCAACAAAGATCTGGACTGTTCAGAGACCAATAATCCAAATGTCCTGCTTATTGTTTTTATCATCATTATCAGGCTCATCTTAAAGTTATTTCTGACTTCCATAGTTGTTGAAACAATGGGGAATTTAGACTCCAGATCTCTTCAACATGCCAACCAAAAATGGCTACAGGGACACATCGCCTTGTTTAGAAAAAGCAACAATGCCGGCATCTTGCCAAGATGAAAGTTTGTTAACAAATTATGACAGGTACTCCAGGTGATGGGAAAGATAAGAAAATTGTCCGCCCACTCAAAGACTACCTGACACTCTGCGCTACATGAAACATCCTCAAGGCTGGTAGAATCCATCACCAGAAACCATGGTGTGAATGAATAATATTGGATCTTAGTCTGGACACACAGAAAATCCCAAAGCAAAACAGGAAACAAAAGAGGAAATACATAATTCTGGAGAACAATCCCAGAAGTATGGCAAGGTTTAGGAGATATGACAAGCCAATACTACTACCAAATGTTGATCCATTTCTAGCACAGGATCTTAACCAATTTGTCAATGATATTTATGCTATCTGCAGCCAGCATAAATCAAACAAGATAATTTAAAGAGTTCATTTCAAAAGGGTGTTGAAAAATGAAGCCAATGCACTTGTTCAGTTTCCACTTGAGGCTTGCAGCAAAAGAACCAGAGGTCACATATAAATCTATTCAACAAAGCCAATTTCACAGCAGAAATTAACATGTTTACAGCCTGGTCCAAAAATAAGAAGATGTGTCTGATTAGCTCTTGTCTCTATCAGCACATACTGGACAGGGTGATGAATTTTTGATAAGTCATACGTTTTGAGTTTATGAAAGATATCCGTTATTCTCAATAAGTCAAGTCAAGTTTATTTATATAGCATATTTTATATGACAAGCATAGACTCAATGTACTATAATGAGGCTCATAGCTGACCTGATTGAATGGTGTGTGCTGTATGTCAAGAGGCTTAAGACCCTACATACTGTTGAAAGCCTACCATCATTACTGTGCCCAAGACTACAAGCCCAGCCTGCCTAAATGACCACTGCTAGTAGTAGTAGGTGGTAGTGGTTTGATGGACTGGTCAAGGATCAATTCTTCTCCACATTATACAACCTACTGGAGCCACAACAAATTGCCTATTATCCCTACAGATCAATAGACGTCATTGCATGCCTCCCCCATTCCACCCTTACTTATCTTATAGAGATGAGCCCATATTGGAATATGAATACGGACTGGCTTGGATGAGATGGATACTGATATTTTTTTTTACATCTGAATACGCTCATTATGATCTGGGATTTTTTTAAATCTCAATTTTTATGTAATGCGCTTCATTGACGCAGCATTCCGCCTGAGCCCCTGCAGCTCCAGTCGTATTCCTCTGCACCTCCCTCTGCATACATCAACTGCATGTGTAGCCTTGTTTTCCTGACAGCCAGACCTTAGGTCATAAGGGTGGGCAGACATACCTCCTTCACCCTCCAACTTAAAAATTGGAGCACCCCAAGGCAAGGTTTTGGGCCCACTGTTGCTCTCCTTGTAAATACAAGCATGTGAAGGCTTTTGAGTCTGACACCACCATCAAGTTTGACACCACAACTGACCTACTGATGTCAAGGAACCAACATACTTCTGAATGTCAGTAAGACTTAATGTTTGGTGGAAGACGTAATGGAACTATGGCACCCATTATAAACACAGGTCCTTAGTAGAGAGAGAAGATAGCTGCAAGAACCTTGGCAACACAGTGTCTAACCCTGTGTTACATACTGACTAGGTAGTTCAAAAGAGGAGGCAAAAGTGTTTTACCTCAGGTGCTTGACTAAACTCCAAAAATCCCCTGAATTATAGATAAAATTCTGATTATACACCGCTGACAGCATCCTGACGGCACTGCAAAATGTTTTCTTTGGCTGTTCTCTTTCCTTCTTACATGATATTAACACCTAGCACTGCAAGAATAAGGCTGGAAGAAACAAAGTCTCCCACAAAACCAGATAATTGCCTTTTCTTCCTGCTGCAGTAGGAAAGAGAATACCGGAAACACCTGACCAGCACTGAAAGCAATTTCAACACCTACACTTGGGCACTTTAGCGCAGAAAGTAGGGGGCTGCCCACCCTGGTAGTGGATGTAGCCCCTGCGTTTTTCACTTGGTAATAATCTGAAAAAATGTAAAAGGAAAAAAATAAAAAGACGCCTTACCCAGTTTGTCTTTAAAATGTGTAGCACATATGAATAACTGAAATGTAATAATTATTTGAAGAGGAGGACTGGAGAAAAACCTCCAATGGCACAGAAGAAGAATTGTGCTCAGTCTGAGCGCAGATAGTTGTGGTAATTATGGCAGCTTTAAGAGGTTGCGGTAGGAGCTGCAGCAGTTTTTTGAACAGCTTTCTTTTATGTTCTTATTCCAAATATCCGACATGATTAATGCCCATGAGGATATTCTGACTTTTTAACATTGGAATGAATTAAAATGAACTTGGTTCTGAAATGCTTTTGATTGAAATGAGTTATAACATGTTCAGCACCAAGGATAGTGACGAAGCTATTTTTACCAAAAGAAACTCCCAACGCACACCGTGGAGGTATCTTTAGTAGGGAATGAGTTTGTGTGGGTAAAGCAATAATAATAATAAATGTTTTTGCATTCACTGCTTTGTTTTTTGTGTGTGGCTTATCTACGTCAGGCTTGTGGTGTGCAGGCTGGCTGATATTATTTTAGAGCCCATACATAACACTGCTGTAAGATTATTTCCGAAAATGTTTCAAATTTGGCTTGAAAATATATATGTGATATAACGTCTAGTTGCTTTACTGTGTGTGTACTGTAAGCACCATGCCCATATATGGGGCAGCCCCCCTGCCGAGAACATGTTCCCGCTTGCATGCTTGGGGGAAGGGGGGTTCTTTGCATTATTATAACATAACCCCTATTCCGACTTTGCTTATGATAGTGGAAAGTCATTATTCTACGGCTTAAAATAGGTAACTTGAAAGTAGAAATGGACGATAGATTATTTTGGTGTTGACTTGAGTTGAGTAAGGACTCTCCTTTACTCAGCTCATTAAGAGTTGTTTCTGGATCTCTTGAATGTAGAACATAAGCATAGTTTTTACTTCATGACATTTGCATTCCCAAAGTTCATACACTTATTTGCACATCCTTTAAAATGAACCGCGGCTAAACTATCCTGAAGTAACTACAGAACAGCTTGTTTTATTTTATTTTATATTTTTTTTATATAATTTGATTACTGCATTCGCCTTACATGTCATGTCTTACTCATACCTCTCTCTTTCCCATCTCCTCCTCCTCCTCTTCCTCCTCCTCTCCTTCCTGACTGCAGAGAGAGGAGGGCTTGCATGTATTATGTCTTCTTTTGTTCTTTGCTGTCGGCTCATTGTCAAAAGAAAAAAGAGAAGTAGAGAGGAAGAGGGCGGTTAGTGAGGGAGATGGAGGAAGAGGGGGCGACAGCGAGGTAAAGGATGAGTGGGTTGTGATGTGACTGACTGTAGGTAGATATTGGAGGCTTCACCCACTTCTACACCAACCCCCACCCTCACATCCCCACATCTCTCTTTTGTGGCGTCTTATCTTTTATTTTCTCTCTCAAGCCAGGTGCTGCTTATCCAGCCTTCAGCACATCTTATCCTCACCCCCCCCCCCCCCCCACCCCTCCACCCCCAACCTGCGTTATCTCTTGCACTGCCACCACAATCTCACACTTTGACATATGAACACACACACATTCCTTCAACCTGCTCCCCTGTCTCTCCCTTCCCTCTTCCTTTACCCTTCTCACATCTCTTTCTTTCACCCCTTCATCGGGACTACTGGAGGCAGCTGGCGGGCCGTGACCTATCATATGGCTGCTCTGTAGTCAGCCCTGACACACAGACGCAGCAGGCAGACAGACAGGTAGAAAGACAGGCACTCATCAACTCCAGATCTGTATCTTAACTCCAGTCTTAGAGGCTTAATCCGGCAGCTTTCTCCAGCGCAGTCAGCTACTGTAGCAGCCAAGAGCCGGAACAGACAAATCCATACAGCTTAAACTCCCACCGAATCTTTCAGAAGTTAAGTTTCTATTGAGTTAAAAGAGCACTTCAACATCTCTTGTGTATATTTTTATTATTATTTTGTGGGTGGCGGGGTGCCTATTAGAGAAAAATACCAAAAGCCTTAAAGCTGCATTGTTTTGAAAAATCTCCAAAACTGAGACGCCCTTTTGTCCTCAAACCATCTTGAGTCCAGCACCAGGGCAAAACATGTGTGAGGCTTGGCAAGATTTCAGCATCACTTATTTATACTGTAATGTCTATTAGCTTATGATTAGCAGCAAAATGGCAAATTTGCAGCTAATCTTTGCACCCCTTCTCTCTTTTTTTATTTATTTTTTTTGTCCGAGCGCAAGTGTTTTAGCTGCTGGCTCTAACAGGAGGGAGGGTGGCGGTGCTGCCTGAGCCGAGCGCTCCGTCCTGATTTAGAATTAGATCTATTTCTGTTCACCCTCCCAACCCCGCCGGGAAATATTTAAATCTGCCATGGAATGTGTGAATATGTATGTGTGTGAGTGTGTGTGTGTAACAGAGATAGAGTGAGTGCAACCAAGAAAGAAAGACAGAAAGAAAGAAAGAAAGACAGTGAAAGTAGTAGAGCTCATTTGAAAATAGAATCTGGTTCATGGCTTTGGCAGTGTGCTTCCCACTATTCAGGCATTCCAATTCAGTAAGTGACGTTTAATCACACAGAATAAGAAAAGAGGACGAAATAGATATGTGTATAGATACAAAAGAAGGAAAAAGAAAAAGAGAGAGTTTGCATGGTCCGTGTGAACTAACAAGGGGTCGGACTCAAAAGGTGGTCAGTAATTTGTAAGCAGAGCACGTAGGGACGTAGCCAAGCTCACCCTCTGGCTACACACACACACACACACACACACACACACAGAGATCAAGATACACACACTCAATCACACTTGCAGTCTGGAAAAGTCTGAAACACAATCTCAGCTCTATATTCAACCTTACAGTCGTACAAATGTCACCACCAGCACCTTTGACCCCTGTTAACGTGAACAACCGCTGCAGAGACACAGATATCCACACACACACACTCCAGTCAATCCTTTCTGTCCCAACAAGTCAAACATGACAAGCATACATCACACACACTTAACAGAGTGTTGGAAACTAAATTAAAAAAAAAACTCAAAAAAAAGTGAAAACTGTTGTTGTTGTTGGTTTTTTTTATAAGGAGGGTAACACACTCACCTCAGAGTGGATCCGCTGCGTAGAAAGGACCGGCTGCACCCCCTGTCCTCGCCGAGACGCATGCAAGCGCAGGGGCGCACACACACACACACGCACACACTCCCTCGGCAGCAGCAGCAGCGAGGTGTGTGTGAGGACAATGAGACTGGGCTGGATGGAGCTAAGCAGCAGTAGTAGAAGGAGGAGGAGGAGGAGGAGGAGGAGGAGAATGGGAAGGAGGAGAAGGAGGAGGGAGATGTGGGGTTGGGCGGGAAGGTGAGGAGTAGAGAGAGAGTGAGGGAGAGAGAGAGAGAGAGAGACTAGGTGAATAATGAAATACAGCAGAAATAAACAAGAAGTGGCTCAAAAAGGGAAAAAAAACAAAAAGGGTACAACTGAAGTGGAGTCCATTTCTAAGTAGTTTGTGTGTGCTTATTCGCGTAAAGGTGACTGTGTGTGTGTTAAGTGAATGTAAATGTGTGCGTCTCATGCTCGTCTCTTGAGACTTGGCGCCCTGCCTCAGAGCAGAAAAGTGGAGCAGAGTGGCTTCACCGTCTCTTCTGAGTGTCCATGTATGTATGTGTGTTCGTGTGTGCTGTCCACCTCATCAGCCTGCCTGTATGCTCACCAGTATTACAACCCATCTCATGTCTCCTTTTCTCTAAAGCTCCTCTTCATCCTCTTCATCTCTGTCTCTCTCTTCAGGGAAATACCTCTGTCACTAATCTCCTTAAAAGTCTCGCAGCCACTCAAGCAACCAAATATTCTCTCAGCAGTGCTTCGTTGAAGTCCTGTATTCAGAGCGTTTTTGTCTGCCCTCATACTTTATATTTTCTATACAAATAGCTGAACCTTTTTTATATATATATATATGTTTGTTACAGAAATTATCTTTTTCTTGAAGTGTAATTCCAGATCTTAAAGCACAAAAGGCTTCTGCACATAAACTGTACCTAATGCAACATAAATGATGGCTATTATGTAAAATGAGTCTAACATCATTTTTGATGGACTGAAGTTCCCTAACAGTTAATCATAAATCCTGGTTAAACTCAGAGCAGCAGTTAATATTCATCCGCATCTGGAAATAGTCCGTCACATATACATCATTTGTTGTTTCAAAAAAACAAGAGCGCCCCGCTGTTAAAGGAAATTATTAACTTTTTTTTTTTAAAAGTAGAAACATACCTCTACCAAGATTTCCATCTGTGTCTTGAAAAGCTCCGGACAGAGAAGAGAAGTTGGAAAGAATAGATAGACGCGCTAACATGCATTGTTGGTTTTTGTCTTTTTGTTTGTTGACAAAAAGACAAATAAAGAATAGCAAGTCTTATCTATTCGCCCTCTCAAAGAAAAAAAGTAAGGAGGAGATTTTCAGCAGCAGGCACATTCAACAAACATCCACAACGACACACACCCAGAGCTCCAGGTGCAAGTGTGTTTGCATGTGTGTAATTGTGTGTGTGTGTGTGTGTGTGTGTGTGTGTGTGTGTGTGTGTGTGCGTGAGGTGTCTCGCAGCCTCAATCCTCCAGCTCAGCCACAGAAAAGCCACTCTCCACATCCAATTATTTGCTTCTCAAAGGCAGACAGATGGAGAGAGCGGAAAAAAAAACAAAAAAACTGAGAGCGAGGTAGAGAGCCTAAGAGTTAGACTAAGAGAGAGAGAGAGAGAGAGAGAGAGAGAGAGAGGCTCTTTGAGGGTCTGCACAGGGTGGAGTTAATTAGAATGGAAAAGAAATGGAGGGAATAGAAAGTCTCTTCTCTGCCGGAGTCCGGAGAATAGTTTCACAATTAGCCAAAAATCCCAAAACAGAGCCTGTGGACACAACTGAGCAGAGAGAGCGAGCGAGCGAGCCACATAGAGAGTGTGCTCGAGAGAGCGAGAGAAAGGAAGATCAAAACCCAAATGCAAAACGCCGAAAGGGACAGAAGAGCTGAAGTTGTTAGAGAAAAGAGTGGCAAGAGCATGCTTTATGTGTATGTTTCTCTCTTTTTTTTTTTTTCAAATGTGTGTCTCCGTACCCTCCTGAGGCAAACGCTGGCTGTCCTGCCTTCTCAGTTCTTTTCTTTCAGTTCTCCTTGTCTTCTACTTTTTCTTCTCCTTCTTCTCACTTCTCTCCCTCCTTCAGCCCCCCCCGCCGTTCATGATATTCCATCAAAGCAGCAGCAGAGTCCCGCTCATGCTGGATGGAGGCATGGCTGCGCTCCAAACACTCTCCAGCTTTTACTATCTTGTCCTCTTTGACTCTCTCTGTTTTATCCCTTCTCTTTGCACTTTTTGTCGGCCGGAGCATTTTTTTTTCCTTTTTTTCTTCCCAGCAGCGGTGACACACAGCGTAGGGTGGGGGTGGTGGGGGGGGGGGGGTGGAGGGAGAAAGAAAAGAGGAGACAAATTAAAATAAATAAAATAAAAGAAGAGGGAGAGGGAAAAGAGCAAGTGTAGGTAGATGGCGTGGCGAGCGGGAAATGATGGGAAGAGGCAGGTGGAATTGGTAGTGACACATCGCGGAGGTGTGTGTCTGCGTGTGTGAGTGTGTCAGAACACGGGGGCCGTCCTTCTAGCCGTCAGAACACCGACGAGGAAGATGTGGAGGAGGGGGATGGAGAAGAGATGGATAGATAGATAAATAGATGGATTGATAGATGGAGGGAAGGATAGAAGGAGTGATTCAGCAAGTATACCACCTCCTCTCCTCCTCCCACACACACACACACACACACACACACACACACACACACACACACACACAAACACGGACCAACACACATTGGCTTAGTTCATTATCATTCACTGGATTTCGCCATGACACGCATGGCTAACCTACTCACGGAGACGGAGCCGAGCCCTGAACTGAATCCTAATGGAGCGGAGGGAGAGAGGAGGAGGAGGAGGAGGAGGAGGAGGAGGAGGGTGTATCAGAGAAGCAGGTGTCCCCTCCACATCTTTTGTTCCCTGTCCATGTGTGTCTAAGTCCATGTGTGTGTGTGTGTGTGTTCTTCCAGTGTGTGCACCTACATTTGATGAATGCAAGCACGGGAACACTTTTCTCCCGCTAAACAAGCTGGAACTTTTCATTGGAGCATCTTGTTTCAGCATCAAAGTCTTGCACTATTCTGTGATTTAGAGCCAAACATTTCCAACAGACTTTTTTTTTTTTTTTTTTTGTGACAGGGATTTCAGGGTTGAGACTGTCGTGTAAAAGCATGCGGCAGAGAGCTCCAACTTGTTGAACTTTTCCCGTCAAATTGTGAGTCAGACGTTCAAACGAAACAAATTATGAAGATTACATTCTTGTCAGATCAAATTTCTTTTTTTGGGGGGGAGGGGGGAAGCAAATCCGAAAGATTTATTCTTATGTAATTCATTCCAATTCTGAATGTCTGTTTGCGACACACATTTCACACGCGTTATGGAAATATCACGAGAGAGGAGAAAACGCTTGATCTTTAATAATGTAGGTTCCAAAACGGACAGCAGTGAAATAAAATGTTTTGCCTTGTGCTGCTTGGTCTTCTTTGACTCTGGGACCATTTGTGTCTATTTGCATTGGTTTATCACAACCCCTTAATTCATACCCGATATGTCTGCAAACAAAGAGCCAACTATCTGCGTTCATGACATCAACTAAAGGCACGTGTGTTCTCATTTTCTGAACACTCTGTCCGGGTTTGTTTAGCTACCATTTCAATACTTGAAGCTGATTAATTGTCTAAAATATTAGACCTGAAGGCTGCGTTTAGCCCCAAGGTTTCTCTGACGGAAACCTACCTGAAGACCCCACAGCATCTGTGTGAACAGCGTTCACTGGAACTTTGTCTGAAGTGCAGAGTAGGGAAGTCCCAAGCAGCTGGATTCTCTTGTTCATGCACACGATGGGAAATGGATTTGAGCTTTTCTAGTCTTCTGACAACTCAAAGCGCTTTTACACTACAGGTCACATCTACCCATTCACACACTGATGGTAGAGGTTGAATGTAAAGTGACCATCAGAAGCAGCAGGAGCAAATTGGGGTTAAGGAAACATAGGACATTGTGGCTGCAGGAGCTGGAGATCGAACCCCTAGCCTTCTGGTTGAGAGATGGCCGACTCTATCCACTGATCCGCAGGTATCCCCGTAGATCACACGGGAATATAGAAAACATCATATACATGCTACTTTGCCTTTCCGAGGATGATCTGCTGTACATTTGGTGTCTGTTTTGATGTGATTTTGATACAGTGATGGGATATGTGATCGGCAGTCTGTGAAGTTTTATTTAAAAATTGATCGGATGCTCTATGCATTCTTGTGTCTGACTTCCTATCCGGATGGATCTGCTCTGTACAGCTTGACACGCGCTGGGGACGCCTCCGTCGAAAATAGACTTTTTGGAGCGGATGTGAGAGGCGCCTCTGGGACACGCCTGGGACGTGCGGTACAAACACAAGCATTGACAAGAGAGGGCATGATCAGCTCCAGAATGTTTTGATGTTTGTTTGTTTTTGCTCGTCTTTCTTTATTTGCTTTTGTGAACAGTTTTGCTTTGCTGTTGTTCACCCTATCACCAATAAAAAATGATTATTTTTTAAAGTGGTACGAACTCAAAAAAATACATTTTTCCAGAGTATTATTGCAGCAAAAGTATGTACAAACTTGAGAGGGAAAAAAACACTACTTTGTCTTGTACCATGTCATGAAGGTTATACAAGATCACAATTAGACATGAACCAAACAGAAGGAATATATCAACCATGGGCATTGAAATTAGATTTTTTAAGCATTTTATTCAAAATTTTGGTTCCTAAGATGGAAAGTTCATTCTTAATTTATAAAGTTCACTGAACAGTCTCTCAGGTTTATTTAGAAACTGCTCTGGGGCAAGTAAGCCAGTCATTTGGAGGAAACAAAACACATTTCTTATTACGCCTTGAGTTGCAAGAGAAGATTGATGCTATTTCATGTTTGTTTGTTAATAATCAAGTTTTGTGGCATAGTTCAGTATAATAAAAACGAAGTGATAGATGACTAACTCTGTCCAAAGGTTAAATATCAACCTGCCGACACCACTTTAGATCAGTAGCACATTACTCAGACTGCAGTGACCACTGTGAACTTTGATGGTTACCAGGCAACACATGAGCTCTCGAGTCTATATGCTAGGCTAAGCCTATGTGCCAGTAGCATTAGCAAACATTCATGAGTTAGGTATTGATAAAACTAAGCGGCAACCTCCAGGGTTGAAAAATGAAGCCAAAGGGGAAGTGCAAAATCCTGCAGTTGGTTGTCTGCTTCAGGCTGAAGATGCACCGGAGGTCACTTACACACCCCACCCAATTCATTTAACATGTTTGCAGCCCAGTTAAAAAAACTGAAAATGGTGTTGTTAGCTCATGTCTTGATCAGTAAATACTGTACAGTACAGTACTGTGTGATGAATTTTTTGATAACTCATCCTTTTTGGTTTTATGAAGTGTACGAGTTATTAACAATATGACGTGCTGCTGACCTGATTGATAGTCGTTTGTCAAGAGGCTTAAAAACCACCTCAGCTCCACCTCTTATCCCCAATTTCCACATACTCCGTGCATGTCGCGGTCAGTCAGCGCCGTGCACTACACTGTGGTTCGCTGTGACTCTAGTGGATGATTGTGTTTCCACAGCGAGCGCCGTGGTCCGTCTCCGGAGCGTGCCAACAGCGCCACCATACAGTACTCTGCTCGGTTTCAAATACGCTGCGAGTCTGTTTTCTACGGCGCACGCTGCAGGCACACATCAAACGGGACAGAATGTAACAACTCAGACAGGAAGTCAGACAAGGAAGCCCACAGAGCGTCCGGTCAATTTCAAATTAAAACACAATATACGGAGTCAAGATTGTATTTTTCATTCACTTAATCAACATAAGGACAAAAACAGGCAACGAACGAACAACAAATCATCCTCAGAAAGACAAAGCAACATGTCGTTTGTATGTTTTTCTCTTGATTCCTGCGTGATCTTGTGGTTCCCCTGTGATGCCACGTTCCAAAAATAGGATCCAGTGGGGCAGGGCACGCTCTGTTCGTCGTGGCACTGAAGGACCGCGGCCATACGGGAATGTGGGGATGTCAGGTAAGCCTGTCGTGAGTTTGGGTGAGACAGCCTTTCCAGCATGGTAACCCCTGTTGCTAACAGATGGCCGACGTGACTCAGGCTACGTCCATTCATATTTACATTTTATGCTCATAATCCTATTCATGAAATGAATATAAATAGAAAATGAATGAATGAATGAAGATCTTAACAAGATCCTAACCACTGTATGTTCTATGGAATAGCCACTTCATACAACCCGTTGTGAAAAGGACGAACAGCAGCATGAAGGAGAGCGTGTGTGGACGGACAGGCTCTGTAAAAAGTGTCTTCTAACCAAATAGTTGTAATGGTCAAAGTCAAACAGAAAATGCGCGTGTCCTCTAGTTGATAAAACTCATTGACTCCATCTGTGTCTGCAGCTATTGTTACAACATTGTAATCATGAAAATCTGATTATTTTGCTGTTTGGGTTTCCTCTAATGAGATTAAATAGATGTGCAGGCAAGCACCAATTAGGTGGGATTAATCTGTTTTGTTGGCAAATTATGCTTTCCAAGCTTGTGTTAAGCAGCTATTAAAAGCTATGAGAATGGTTGAGCTGTTGATGGTTATGATCACCTTCAGCTGTTCATGTTTCCTTGATGAAAAAGCTTGCGTACGTTAAGTCCCCCTTTAGGGCTCAGGTGTGTACAACAGGAATGGACGCCTTGGCGGCTTGGTCAATCCAGAAGGTGCACTCACTCTGCCTCTGCTGTGTTTCTGTGGCAACATAAGTAAGATGTCAAGAGATGGGTAATAAAAACGAGTATTTTTTTAGGGTACTGGTGCGTGATTGGTCAGTACCGAAAGTACCTTTAAGCTCATGGACAAACAGTTCTCCTATCAGTGTTTCCTCCTGTTTAATCCAGGGCTTTCCATAAGCAGCAAAGCAGCGAACACTTAATTACAGCCTACTTATTTTTCTAATAAAGTGGTTTGGATAAACAAGCTGCTGTTCGCTATTCTTGTACGTTTTTGAAGCACGCGCCTCTGTTTCAAATCGATATACGGGCATTATAAAAGGATGTCTGCCTGTGTCAACTCGGCCCCCCAGTGTGTGTGCAGGCTTAGCTGAAAACAGGCTTCATTGTTGGATAAATATGTGCAAAAGAATGGAAGGAGGAGAAGGCTCATCGTCATAACGAGCTGCTTCAGTGTGCACAATAAGCATTTCAGTTTTTCCCAATATGCTACGCTGAAGTGTATGGGCTCTTTGAATGAACAAATCAATAACGTTCCTTTATACATCACATCCGTCCAGGTAAATGATTAGGGGGTGAATATGAATAAATAGTTATTTTCTATTCCTCATAATATGGGGATCAAGCGATACACCTCTTCAATCTGCGGAGGATCAGCATACAAATAGTAAATGGACTTGAGCTTGTAGAGCACTTTTCTAGTCTTCTGACTACTCAAAGCACTTTTACGCCGCATGTCACACCTTCACATTCACACACTGATGGCTGAGGCTGCTCCATCCAGTTTATCCATCAGTATTAACAAATTAATTAATACGCTGCAGAGGAAGCAGCAGAACAAACTTTGGGTTAAGTGTCTTTCCCAAGGACACATCGGACATGTTGCTGCAGGAGCCCGGGATCGAACCCCCGACCTTCCGGTTGAGAGACATCGAAGTCGACCAACTGATCCACAGCCGCCCCTGTAACAGATGTCACTCTGTAAATTCACTTCATTGATATACCTGAGGGTTGTTACCTATACATTTACTCTAGCCGAACTGTTGGCTTTCAGTGGGCCGGCAAGGGCAGTCTGACGTTCAGTGAGGCAGGACAGCACTCCAGGTTTAAGAGGAAGCCGTTTGGCAAAGCCCGGAGCTCATGGGCAAAACTGGTGAACCTGTATTTGGGGGGAATGAGAGCAATATGCGGGTGTGCTTTAACACGACCACACCATGGAGCACCAAAACACTGCCCCGTTTCTCTAAATTCACTGCATGTCGCCTTCAAACGTTCTAGATTTTGTCTCAACTTGTCGTCTCAAATGCTTGTAGCGAGTACGACCTTTGACACAAAATAAAAGTGGCAATCTTTAAAAGAGAAGTGCAGGGATTGGACTGAGTGCAGCAAACATTACTGCATCTTCCAACCACCCTGCCAGAACTCCCAAGCCATGGTGTCAAGTCATCAGCTCAACCAGAGTCAGTTCAAGGTCAAGGAGGAGATGTCAATGAAGAGTAGTTTCCTTCTTTTTGTTTTGATTGGCCACTCCCCCCCTTCTCCCTTTAGCAGAATAGCAACAAGTCTTGAATCTATTAAATTTGAAAATAAAAAATTAATGTGAGCTTAAATTCTTAACGATTTCTTCGTTTCATAGTGATGTAATCATGTAGGCCTATTGGACATTTTTTTACAAGCCATAATGGTCTTAGCATTCCTGAACTGAACTGAATGAGCTTCACTGCATACTAACAAGTCTGGAAAAAATGTTAGTTTAACACTTGTCTGATTGAGCAAGTTTGAAGGTTTTGGCAAAAAATATTAACTTCTCTTTTCCACTCTTACTTTTCTAAGTTGTACTGTTCTGATGAAATTCTGCCCCGAAATGTTTCTTGTTTTTTTTCTTAACAAGGTTTCAGTGGGTGGTTTCTCTTGTTCTCATTGGGGGTTTAGGGATGTGGGGTGCCATTTTCATTTACTGTTTCATCATGTAGGCGATACAAAGCCACATGAGAGTCTACCAGTTACTTAGCACTACACGGAAATGCTTTACATGTTTCAGTGTAAACTGGAGCAAAGCTTTTAGTTTCTGGCCACAGACAGTGTAGGAACTCTTTAGACTCCAAAATATCAAAAGAAATGTTCCACCTATGCTGTTATTGGTGTTTTTTTCTTATCTAACTGTCATTTTTGGGGTACCTGAAGTGCTTGATAACACCGAGCAGGGATGTGCGATGTGTGAATAAGGCTAAAGTACATCATGATGACACTAAAGACAGAAATGACTGCTCTGACTTCTTTTAATTTTAAGATTAATTTTTGGGCTTTTTGGGCCTTTAATATAGAGATAGGACAGTGGATATAGAGCTGGAAATCAGGGAGCCACAGGCCTACTTTTTTTTAAAGTTTAATTTTGCTTCAGACTCATTTTAACTGGACAATGCAAACCACAATTGCATGATCACCATCAGGCGGTCTGTTTTTACTGAAGTTATTGTCCTTATTGGGGGGAAGAAAGAAGATGAAAGAATAAGTATAAAAAAAAGCAACAGACACGTATGAATGACTCTTCATGCTGCATCTTTTATCATCTTCTCTTCTCACCATTTTGCTTATTTCTATCTTCTCTGTATTCGGTCTTGCTGAGCTGAAAAAAAAAAAAAACCCACAGGGGTTATTTAAATCTCATCTAGTTTGACCAAACTCAATCTGAAGTGGAGTAAAGGAAACAAGTCAGTCGCCCACCTTAACTGTTGTCATCTTTCCTCCTCCCGTGACATCTTAGTGGCACCCAGAGTGGGCGATCTGCCGCGCCTTCCCCAACATCTACTTTTCAATCACGCCCTAAATTGCAATCGTCTAAATTTCATACGGCGTGACAGCCGAGACAGAGAATATGAGATTTTCCAAGACCAGGGAGAACCTGCATCACACGGTGCTCAGACAAACACTATTTCCTCAGAGTACTGGCTGCTATTCATTTGATAAATGTCAGATGAAGCTTGGCAGGTTGTCTAACCCACCCACCCCATCCCCCAGAGCCTGATGGGTAATATTCTTATTAGAGATCATTTTGATTGGCTTCCCCTGCCCTTTTCATTGTCTGAGCGACAGGGAGGGGAGGGACAATGAGGCATGTGTTTGTGAATGCTTGTGTGTATGCCTATATATAGGCTTTTTTTATGTGTTTAGGTGTGTGTGTGTGTGTGTGTGTGTGTGTGTGTGTGCGTGTGTGTGCGTGTGTGTGTGAGTGTTTGTGTGACTTGATGTCGAGGGTTTATGTAAACAGAGATTAGAAATGCAATAAACCTGTCACATGGAGAATGTTGCTGTCAAGGTGGGTGTCAACCTCACTGCGCTGTCACTCTTATCTACCTGTTTTACACACACACTAACACTCAAATGTATACACACCCACACACGCATACACACATTTGATAAGGAAAGGGGAGAGGATTACAGCTAGATATTGAGCATCTTAAGCCATCCTGACTTCTATGTCATGCTGTTGGAGTACCAGCGCAGGGTGTGTGTAGGTGTGTGTGTGGTGGGGTGTGTGTGTGTGTGTGTGTGTGTGGAGAACAGTGTCACAGTGGCTATTGAACAAGCAGCTTGCTTCCCTATTTCTTGTGGTGCCACAGATTATTTCATGGCCCTTCGTCTGCAGTTTGTGTGTAATTGTGTATGAGAGGCCTCCCTCTAAGAGTCATTTGCTATGCCTTTGGTATGGGATTGTGTGTGTGTGTGTGTGTGTGTGTGTGTGTGTGTGTGTGTGTGTGTGTGTTTGTACCATAGCCGAGGCCCTGATGGGTCCCCAGACAGGGAGGATGAGTTAGCCTCTGCCCTGGTTTCCATGGCAGCTGCTGGCTTTATTAAACTCTCACTTTAGCCCCCACAAAAACACAAACACACACACACACACACACACACACAGACACAAACGCACACACCTCATTGTACACTGACAGGGCTACATTGCCACCCCACCCTGAGGCGTTCGCATTTTGGAGCAGTTAAGCAACTTGTCAGGAATGAGAGATGGGCGATGTGTGGCTAAATGAAGCGCAATGGAGAAACCGTCACACGATTTCACACTCGGGTAGCCTCCGGCGCTGCTGCCGCCCCACACATGTACACACACAGTCTCCCACACGCACACACAAACACAGAGGCACGGTGAGATGAGCTTGAAATGAGGACCATGGTGAACATCAATACAGCGCTCCATATCTACGCTCGGCAAGAACCATTTGAGATCAATATTCCTCACACCAAACCAATGTCACATTGTGTATGCTACAAGCCAGACAGCATTAGAGCCGCTCCAGCCAGCATCAATCAACTCTACACCATCCATCCAACCACTTACACAGCTCATAACATGCTTCATAAAGGCTGTAACCACCTCCACACACACACACACACACACACACATGCAACATCAATATTCATATCTCAAGTATTGGTTTGTGGGACCCATTTAAAACTGTAGTTATCTTGATCCAAGTTTTTTTTAACGACCATGTTTTTTCTCTTGTGGCCCTCTGAGCCAATCAAAGCGTTTGAAAAGAATTGGTGACCTCTCCAAAATGTAATGAGATAATTGCTAAACAAACACAGTAAAGTGAACGGGCATTCTCGTAGCATGTCAAGTAATTAAACTGAGTTTGTATCCATGTTTTTTAAGTGCGGAGGAGGAAAATTGCATGTGTGGGCTTGTTTGGAGACGCAGTTGAGTTAATCATCTTAATCCACTGTGGACCCGATAAGTGGAAATCCAAGCAGGGTTAATGAAAGATCAGTCATTTAGTGCGTTTCACAGTAACAGTAAGTAGCTAAGTTTGTTTCATTCTGAACAAAATAAGACTTTGTTGCTTTTAATTTTTATCAGTTTTGGGTTTACTCTGATTGTTTAGTGGACACAGAAGGTCACAATGAATGTAACTCATTTGTTATAAATTCATGGTGATGTCACCCCACATCATCAAAGCATAAAATAAAATGAAATAAACTTTTTTTGGTTTATTTATCATCACAAAGAGATTGCAAATTGATCAGGTTATATTTGTTGGATTGATTGAATCTTATCCTCACACTATGTCATAGAGAAACAGGAACAAGAATCTCCTTGCATAACACCGTTCCTGAAAGATTGTGAAGGTGTATTCCTCTCTTCAGACGGTCTCAGTACAGCTGCTGTTTAGTTCACCCGTCTGAGTTTGATTTACAGCTGCATTCTGGCCCAAATGAAACATTGTAAAGGGGTAAATCCAAGGCCCTGCAGAGGGAGTGCAATGGGTGCAGGATAATAACTGGTACAACAGAGAAGAACTCGCACAGAGATTCAAAATAAAAATAAAAGTTCAATATTGCGAAATCATTTTGAACTGAAGAATGTCCAAGATGGACGGAAATGTCTGCAACAATTAATTTGGTCTGTTAAGTCCACTAAGTTCTAATAACATCAAATATGATTGATGTCTGTATGTATTTTTTATGTGCGAGTCCTTCTCTTGGACAGCAAAGTCGTAAAGTACAGTTTAGTGATTAAGCCTTGATTTTAGCTGGTTATGAAAAAGAGTTAAACTATGAGAGTGACAATAGTAAATGAGACAATCAGATAATAGATTATTTTGGTATTTTTCTTTATTTTTTTAAATTGACACAATCTAATTGTTTATTGCAGTAGCATTCGGTAAAGTCATTCTAAATAAACATGTGATGAAACTGCTAATAATCCAATCCATCCATTATCTTCCGCTCATTTGGGGTCTGGTTGAGGTTGCAGCAGTTTTAGAAAATTGCCCCATGACTTCCCTCTCCCGTTTTCCAGCTCCTCATGGGGGATCCCAAGGCGTTCCCAGGCCAGAAGCGATATATAATCCCTCCAGCGGGCTCTGGGTCTCCCCTTCTGTCTCCTTCCAGTTGGACGTGCCCGGAAGACCTCCAGAGGGAGGCCTCCAAGAGGGATACTGATCAGATGCCCGAACAACCTCAACTGGCTTCTTTCGACGCAAAGGAGCAGCGACTCTACCCCTAGCTCCCCCCAGAAGTCTGTTCTCCTAACCCTGTCTCTAAGGCTGAGCCCAGCCACCCTTTGGAGGACCCTCGATTCGGGCCACTTGTATCTGCAATCTCAATCTTTCAGTCACTACCCACAGCTCATGACAAGAGGGGTGAGTTGGAACGTAGATGAACGGGTTAATCGAGAGCTTTGCCTTCCGGCTTAGCAACTTCTTCACCAGGACGGTCCGGCACAGCGCCCACGATACTGATGACGCTGCAGCAAACCACCTGTCAGTCTCGCAATCCATTTTCACCTTACTTGTAAAACAAGGCGCCAGGATACTTGAACTCCTTCGCTTGAGGCAGGAACTCACTCCCCACCCGGAGGGAGCAGTTCACCGTTTACTGACAGAGATCTAATCATTTTGAATATAAAACCTATAGAGAGCATTCACCATTAAATAGTTAGATGTTTTAATAAAATAAAACACTAGCCAGAATATTAAAGATTGGGGACCACTGCTCTAAATCATTTCTTGTATCAACTGCTCATAAGGACCAATAAATGTGACACAATGATTGAGATGTGCCTGAAACTTAAAGAACACCACATACTGTATAACCATTAAAAGATCGCAGAGGGAGATCAACAACTCGAAGGCGTCTATTTTAGTGTAGCAGGTTTTCATGCATTTATTGCCCTTTTTGAGCGTTTTAGAGTGTAAAAATATGAGCAAATACACACAAGCTCATGAGGGAGCATTTCAGACTGAGCCAGAGACGCACAGGATTGAGGCAGGAGAAGATGGTTTATATTTGTAGATAGACCGTCATGTCTCCTGAGGAGTTATGTTCATATAAGATGTTCTCATCAGAAAGCTATTTAACTCCTATCGCAGTTTCCAGTGCCTCTGCAGGAAGTGTACATTTAATGTAGCTGTGAGTGGAAGAGTATGACACATACGACTGATGATTGCAGGGACCACTGAACCCTTTTTATTTTTCATTAGTGTTTAGCATTGATAATGGTAATTTACTATGCAATAGCCTTATCATACTACAATGGAAATGCAGCTGTTGGTTTAATTCAATAAAAACAAACCTGTGCTGGTGTCTGCAGAGCACAGTCAGTAATACTATTTTGACTGTGTTATTTGTTGTGTTATTATTGTCGTTTTAGCTGTAAAGAGCTGGGCTTTGGGACTTGTTGGGAGTACATCTACTAAGGACCAAGATTTTAACTTCACTCCACTAAGCCTCTTTGCATTGTCAGCTGATGTTTGCCCATAAGAAATAAGAAAACATAAGAAACCCCAAAACTCTCTGTACATTCAAAACCTTCCACCTTGCTACCACTGGCTCTTTTGCAAAACTACAGAGATACATCTAATTTAATTTAAGTTTCCAAAGTGTTGTCATGATTTTGCATGCATAGAGAGCAGAGCATGTCCAAAATATCAAAAGCAAATATCTGAAATCTCCAGGATTAAACAAAAGAAATGGGCTGGATTGTTTGACACACTGTTCAAAGACAAACTGATAAACAGTTAAGGAACACACTTGAACCCGGACAAAGCGTCCATTTATATTTTGAAGCCCAAAGAAAACCTCATTCCTGCTATTTTCAATTTGTTGGAAACATCATTTAGAAATTGACAGCTTCTCGAGCACCCTTTTTTAAAATTCAGAGATGTTGATGCTGAGGTTCCAGTTTCTCTAAGTAGGCAAGGCAAGTATATTTATAGAGCACATTTCAACAACAAGGCAATTCAAAGTGCTTCACACAAGACGTCAAAAAGCATCATGACAGAGGACAGAAAAGAAACATTAAAATAGAAAATAAAAAAAATCACTGAAATTATTAAATCTGAACATGTGTTCAAATAAAAATAATTCAAATGAAATTAATTGAAATAAATAAAGTAAAAAATATAAAAAGAGTTAAAAGTTACAGTGCAGAGTTAGTGTTTAAAATCTTATTAAAATTGTTTAATGAAAGGCAGCTGTAAACAGGTGAGTCTTCAACCTGGATTTAAAAGAGCTGAGAGTTTCAGCAGACCTGCAGTTTTCTGGGAGTTTGTTCCAGATATAAGGAGCATAGAAACTGAACGCTGCTTCTCCGTGTTTGGTTCTGAAGTAATAACTGTTTATTTCTTTTATGCTTATAAACAGTTGCTATGAGTTATGCTTGTCTCTTTCTGCCCTTCTATCATCACTCTTGTTTTTTAATGGTACAACAAAACATTTTAACATAGCATATATTAACCACATCTGGGTGCTCTTTTTCTATTTGCACACCTTGTATATAAACAATAGGGTTAAACAGAAGCTTGTATAGCTTTTTACACCATGTGTCACATTCACACACTGATGCAGGAGCTGAGGATCAAACCTCCTAAAAACTCGACCACTTACCTACAGCTGCCTAAATATGCAAATGAGTCATGGCTCTAACTGTAAAAGAACAGTGCTTATCACAGCTACATTAACTCAGTGGGGGGAAATACTCTAACTTATCTTTCAGTTTCTTTTGGCCTTCAGCAAAAAGAAGCTACAGACAAAGTCATCATACTCTGGTACTGTACGATCAGGTTTGTCAGTGTCCTTCATTTTTTAAAATCCGTTTTGACATTTGAGCGAGGGAAACATTCTCCTTCACAGCTGCTGACATTCATCAGATATCAAGAAGATCTTAAATGTATCAGTTAATCATAGCACGTTTATCCTGCAAATAAACGAACCATGCAGCGTGTTGTTCCTGTTAGTTACAGCACTTTCTGATTCTCTCTTTAGCTTACAGTTTGCCAACCCACTAAAAGAGTGTTTTCCATGTTGAAATTGCAACTGACACTTGACATTTGCTTAATTCATTCTTCACAGCAAGGAATGAAATTACATATCACCCATGCAATCATTTAATTATATGAGATTTTTTGCACGTCATGGCTAAATTCTGGGTCCTTTTACCAATATTTCTTTCCACTATAAAAATCCTAGCAGGTATTTGGGCATTTGGCTATTTACCCCACACTGTAATCCGTCTGTTCTCGTAATTAAATAAAAGAACACACACACTTTGGAAGGTTTGCAAACATTAATGTGAGTCCTGTTTCAACGAACAATGAAGCCTTGCTTCCACTCTTCCATATCTCTTCTCTAAATTTCACAATTGTGATGTAACTACATCTTACAGCTGTTTTTCTGCCGGTCTGCTTTCAGCTATTGTCAAATATTATTCAGTGACTATCTTGACATTATTTTTTTCAGACAAACTTTTTGCATTACATACTAAAGCCTTGATTCCAGTGCGTGCACCCCGCCATGCTTAAGCAAGCAGATCAACCCAGACAGGAAGTCTGAAACAGGAACTCATAGGGCTTCTTGTCAATTTAAAATGACAACACCGTGTACAGCTCCTAATCAAACATCAATCACCATATCAACATTACTTCAGAGCTATTGGCATCAGGCACCAAATGAACAACAAGTGAAGCTCAGAAAAGCAAAGTAACCTCTTGTTTGCATGTTGTTCTCTTTATTCCTGCAAGAGCTGGGCAGCCATAGTTTAGTCTGTAGGAACTGGACAGTCAAATCCTGGTAAGGACCAAATGATGGAAATTGGTCTTGTTGCTTCTAGAAGCAATATGTAACTCTGACTCTAAACAGAGGAGCGTGCTATCTCCCCCCTCCTCCCAAGAGTTGCATCCGTCTTGAAACCTGCTTGCATTCTAACCTCTCTCCATTATTCCACATCTCCAATATTTATCCTAGTTTTACTTCTGGTCCTGGAGCTTATATGGAAAAATGCAGAGCCTTTTAAGGTCGAGTAGAATCAGTTATATCTGAACCAGTTGCTTTCATCGCTGCAACACCTGGCGAAACAAGGGGCGAGGTGTGCTGTCTACTTCTCTGGTCAAAGTAAAAACAAACCATTCTGTACCAGAATCTAAAGTTAGAAGGAGGACATACTGGCTGCTGCATTGTTGACAGAGAAGCCAGCGCTTCAGCATGATTCAGTAATTCCACAGAAATCTTACATAGTGGACCTTCAAGAGGTGCCAGCTTCCTTCCCGAGCACTTCCTTGAGCAAGGCACCGATCCCCAAACTCCATTGGGCACCCTTATTGCAGCGCCCTTTCTCTGACATTTATAAGTTTTTATAAGTTTCTCCCAATAACAGTGTAAACTCCAATTTCCCACTGGGGATTCATAAAAGTATACACAATCTAATAAATGAAAAAATATTGGAGTTCTCCAGTGATCTTGTGATATTTATCCCGCTGTTTGAGGCTGAGCTCCACTTCAGAGAGAGTGCTAGTAGGGTTCGCTGTCGGAGGGAGGAAGACCACCGCTGACGTAATGTGGTGATGTATTGAACATACAGGTAACTATTCATCACCACAACCAAAATTATACATCACACATACACGGATATGGTTTTATATGTAGGCCATCTTTGTGATGCTAAGGTACATGTTTCTCGTAAAGAGTTTAAAGTTTTACAGGGAAGAAAAAACGGCAAAAAAAGAAAACAGAGGCAAAACCAACTTCCCGGGCCTCATTTTCACCGTCACTCTGATAGAAACTCTGATCTACAGCCAGCATATTTAAATCTTCCCCATCTCCTGCTTCTGTTGCCCTACGCTTGATAAAGACGCCTAACACTGATGTTGTTTGAACGCCAAAGTATTTCTGTTCACTCTGTTAGAGACAAGGCTTTGTGAAAATATCGTGTCACACAACTTTGTTCGGCGCCCACACATACACCTTCACCTGCAGCTGTCAACAGTGCCACATGATTGATTGTGGGATGCATATTATTATATTTACCCCCGCAGATTTGGGTAAAAGCATTGTTTGTTCTTTTTTTTTTTGGCTTTGAGGACGTTGTAAGGCATGTCTGCTCCCACCATGACTTGCAAGCCTCACCATCTGGCGGGGACACATTTCAGCAGCAGCCTGAGAACACGCACAAATTACATTTAGTTTGGAGTAAACTGCTGTTCGTGCTGCAACAAGCTGCCATTTTCTCACTGCTGGGATAACGCTAATCACCTGTGATTACTTAGCATACTGTAGGCTAAAGCACAAACATGTGACAGAGCTATGTGTTGTCTTACTTGTGTCAGTTTACTGATATGAACTATGGACTTTATATCGGCTTGAACGTAAGAAGGAGTCTGACCTGAGATATGAAGGCTGGATGAAGTGAGTGTAGTTTGACCTTCCATTTCCTCTATTTGTCTGACATCTGTGTAACGAAATTCAGGATTAAAAAAAACATTTTCTGTGCATCCGCAGCCATTGGCCAACACAACAATGTCCCATTCAGCCTTCCATCAGCTGCATCTACTTGAACTGTCTCTTAAAGAATGCACTCCACAGCGCCAAGGTTACATCAGTCATGCTGTATAAACTTTATCCACCTGCATTTTGTTGCTCACTCCCTCACCTCCTTCTGTCTCCCCTTTTTCTTCCTCCAGCCCTTTTTCCCCTTCTCTCTCTCTATCAGCCATTGGTATTCTCATTTGAAAGGAGGAGAACAGAGCGGGAAAGAACAAGCATGGGGATGCAAGGACGCGTGGCGGAGAGAATACTAAGCACCGATGGGTGTTAAACACAAAGACCTGCACAGACGCCGGTGTGCGCACACACACACACACACACACACACACACACACACACACACACAGAGGTGTATATGCTGCATAACTCAGTGGCACATGGGCACGCACACACAAACCCACACTCTGATGGGTATTAGTGGACCCCTTGGTGCGGGTTGAAAAGAATGTATTTGTACCTCAGGCTTAAACAGTGAGGATTATGGGGGATACGAGGGGAATGCTAAAGCTAGTAGAGAGGCCAACGACCTTGGATTGGACTCAGAGGGAGGAGGAGGAGGAGTAAAGGGGTTGGTTTGTTGATGGGGAATCATTCAAAATTGCTGTAAATACGAGTGTTGAAAAACAATAATAGCCTATGCGGATGGTAATGTGTTTGTATGTTCATGTGTGTGTGTGTGTGTGTGTGTGTGTGTGTGTGTGTGTGTGTGTGTGTGTGTGTGTGTCGTGTGTGTTCAGTTTGAGAATAACCACAGTGTTGATGTCATGAACAAAATTTGGTTGTGATGAGTTTCATCTCCCCAGAATGAAGCAACATGTTTTGAATGATGAGCTTGTTCTTGCTTGAGATTAGCATTGATAATACATCGGTGCCTTTGTTTTCTCCACTTTCCGTGTGTTTAAGGGTGCTTGTTTGTGTGTGTGTGTTTGTGTGTGTGTGAATGTGTGTGTGTATGCATCCATGCACAACCATTTTTCCAATTTTGCATGTGTTTCTCTGTGCCCAATTGTGTGTAAACAGGAGGATGTATCATATACTTGTTACGAGAGGCATGACAGAATGCATAATTCATTTTCATTTTGGCTCCTGTAGTAGAGCATGTATTTGTGTGTGCGTAGATACCGCTGGGAATCTGTCTTTTCTTGGTCTCAATGCTGCGTGTTGAGTGTGTGTGTGTGTGTGTTAGGAGAGAGAGAGAGAGAGAGAGAGAGGTGGAGAGAGAGAGAGTTGGCACGTCTGTGTAATAACCTGAGATTGGATGTGTCAGGTCATTTCTACAAGTGTTAAAAAAAAGCAGCGAGGAGAGACAAGCAATCTGATGAGTGGAGCTGCATCTCAGCTCATCAGTGTGTGTGTGTGTGTGTGTGTGTAGGGGGGGGGGGTGTGGAGAGGGGGTAGGATGGAGGAAGGATGGAGGGTGGAGAGGTAACTGAGGTGGTGGAAGAATAACCAATGTACAGTAGAGGTGGTTAAATGTGAAACAGAGATTTGATTAGGGGTGGCTTGAGAGAGGATGAAGGAAAGGGGTTGGATGCAGAACAGGGTATTGGAAAAATACAGAAAAGGGGTGGAGGTTAGAATAGTAACCTGGTGTTCAATGAATACAAGAATAGTTTGGGATGGGAAGAGGCTTCAACAGAGAGATTAGAGATGGAATAAGAATTTAAAATGAAGGTGAAGGTGAAGAGCAGAGTGAAGGGCAACAATTGAGCACAAGAAATTTCAATTTATCTGTGAGTTTTACACTCTGGGTTTTTTTTTTTTTAGATTAAGCTGCTCACCAAATCAGTGGGCTGAAGAACTTAGTGAGCATGTTTGGCCCTGACCGTTGGAAAATATCATGATGCCTGGTTCCCCAAAGGCACGCCCTAAAACACACAGCGACTACAAAGTGGTGGCTTTGACTTTACATGTCGTGAAGACACTGGAGAGGATCGTCCTAAAGCATTTGTTGAACCATCCCTGGACCCCGTGCAGTTCGCCTACCGGCCCCATATTGTTGTGGAAGTCGCCATCATCGGCTTGGAGTGACGTTACAACATATTTTGACATCGTGACCACAGATAGAACTTGCACGATACTGGCAGTGTGATCGATTGTATTACACAAAACCAAGACTAAGTTGTGAATAAACACTAATGCACAGCCTTAACGTTTCTGTTGATGCATGGAGAAGCCATATTGGATTCTAGCTCGGGGCTTCTGTAGTTCCTGAGAGTTTCCGTGTCAGAGATCTGTCTTCAAGGTGCATTCAGGATGACGTATCTGACTGGCAACTCGTAATTTCAGACTTCCAAGATCAAATGGAATGCACCATAATATACACGTTTAGGAGACAGGCAGCAATAGAGGTTTCTTTTTTTTTTTTTACTTCCTAAACATGATTTTTCATGCCCTGCGTAGGAATGAGCTACTTGACATGAAGGTGAATGCTTCACTCATGGCCTGGATTACAAGCTACCTCAAAGGCCACCCACAGTATGTGAGGTTTACAGAACTGAGTTTCAAACTCTATTGTGAGCAGCACAGAGGCACCACAAGCGACATTCCTGTCTCCCTTCATGTTCAAAGTCCCACACCTTGGAATTCAGATTCCATTCACAATCCTGCCACCCGTATAGACGTTTTGGGAAGACTAGGCCTTCTTGGGCTGCATCTGCAGGAATCAGGAGGACAAGTACTGGAGGGTTGTGGAGTGTTGTGGAGTAAACCTCCTTTAGCCCAATGTCACAGAGACAAAGGAGTTTTTTTTAGTCCACCTGCACTGTCGTTTATTTACTGCTCTGTGGGCCTTTGAAGAGACCCCGGGGACAAATAACGTTTTTTGAATTGAATTGAATTGAATTCAATTGAACTGAATTGAATTGAGTTGGTGGTGGACTTTAGGAAACCCAGGACTGGTCCATACAGTACCTGGGTCATCATCAATGGTAGAGAGGACATGGGCAGTTACAAACACCTGGAAATTCACATATACAGTAAGCTGGACCTGACTAAAGACACTGATGTTGTTTACAAGAAGGGTCAGAGCTACCTCTGGCTTCTCAGGAGAGAATGCATGCACAACCATATTGCAGATATTCTAACTGATGCCAACAGGCTAAACAACCTTATCAGGAAAGCTTTTTCTGCCCTGTACACACCTCATGAGTCTATACCAGGGCTCCACAGTTTCCTTCAATATCCACTTAATACTTTATAATAAACTTTAGGTTTTATGTGTATTTTGTTTTTCAATTGTATTTGATGCTCTTTTGAGCTCTTATTACCGTCTGTTCGAGCAATCTGACACAAGATTTCTTTCAGGATTAATAGAGTCCTATCTCATCTCATCTGTAATGCTTAAAATCGAATCTCTGAAACACTACAAAAACTCAAACCTCAGCAAGGTTTCTCTTATTTCAAGATATTAAAAATAAAAATAAGGACTGAATTGCTCGTAATTAGTATAAAAAAAAAAAAAAAAAAAATCTGCCATTGCGGCAAGAAAATGTAAAATACCTTTACTGCAATGACAAATGTTGATTGATTGATTGATTGATTGATTGATAGAACATTATGGTCAGACATGGTATGACATTTGTCTTTCATGACAGCGGCTCCATTTACGACATAAAATGAAGACAAGGTACAGAGATACAAACATCTGACACAACATTCAAACACCAGACAAACATTCAAAGTTTACTATGCCTAGGGATTCAGCTCTGCATTCAATTTTTGAATTGACTGGTGAACAAAAGATTGTTTTAGTCTAACCTAAACGTGGGACCCTGAATCTCCGGTTTGATGGCTGAGATTCTTGAAATATATTGTTCCTAACTTATTTAGATACATGTCATTACATGACATTGTGGTTTAAGTTTAATTACATATTTCCTACTAGAAATTAGACAAATACATTTGTTAAGCTTTGAGTATTGCAGTCAGAGAGGCTTGAACATTTGGTTATGACAAAAACAACTAGAATTATGCTTCCCACACAAAATGCTCTTTAAGAAATCACAGTAACCGTGACCTTAACTTACTGCCTTGAATTGAGTCAGTCCACCCTTTAGTCCTAGCACACTTTTCATCAAATAAAAAAGAATCCCTCTTGGCATTCAACACATATGGCATTGACAAATACTAATACACAAAGGGAAAGATGATGGCTCATGAAAATGGAAGGAAGTTATAAAAATCAAAACTTCTGTGTCCAAGAAAAATTGGGGGATTGGATAGCCATTGGCAAAAACCTGATAAGAGCTCCTCGCCATTCCGCAAGCATTCTGGTGACAGTATCCAACGCAGCTCGTGAGTCTCAAGACTCTGAGTCACAGCGCCAGGCTTTCATATCAGATCCTGAGGTAAAAATAGCATCCCAAGACGGAAATGAACAGCTAATCTGATGAAAACTTTCAACTGTACAACTTTACTGAATATCTACTCTCTGTTTTCTGTTCTTTTCATAGAGGCAATCCTACCCTGACATGTCTTACTATCTTGGCTGCTAGCAACATTTGTCAGCTCTCATCTGAAGCTAGAGAGTAAAGTGTTCTTCATGTATATCAGAGATTCTGTTTAGAATGTGTTCTGTAGATCCTATTGTTTCCTCATGTCATACTACTGTTCTACTGGTCTGAGTTTGTTGAAAGCAACGCAAGAGATGAGTTAGAGAGAGAGAGAAAAAAGATGTCCGCGGCTCATTTGGTCATGACCATCAGCCCGTAAGTCTCCAGTAGTTTTTGTTTGTTAATTTGTTTGTTTTACCCTTGACCTTTTTGTGCTCTGTCACTGCAGTCCTGATTTATCCAATTCATTTAGAATAGAATAGAATTACTTTAATGATCCCAAACTGGGAAATTGTGGCGTTACAGCAGCAGGTTATCCAAACACACAATATTAGCAAATAAACACAATATAATATTAAATACAAAGTAAATAAACACTAAAAATATCAAAACTGAGAATGAGAATATATACAACCAGGATTTAACTTAGCAGCAACTTAGCAACTTAACTTTGTTTATTCAACTCTGCTGTATTTGTCTCAGATTCATTGAAATATTTCTCACTTACATCTCAAAAATGGATCCACTGAAGCGATGGGAGAAGTGAAAACAATCCATTTCAGTGGACTGCCTTTCAGAATGGGAAGCCTGTAAACTATATTTACAGTGTTAGCCTCTAATCAGATGGCCTGTTACAATATAAAGTGGGTCAGTCGAGCCTGTCTTGAGGTGTTACATTAGTAAAGTTCAAAGACCTAAAGTGATGGAAAACCTCTGCACTTTGTTTTCTTTTTTGTTTTTTTCTTCACTTTGGTTTTAGTTACTCAGTTTAAACATGATTAATTCAACCCACAGACGATGATCAGTTCGTTCACTGACATTTATTTGGGCTATGTTTGTATGAAGGATAATGCTTCATGTTGAGAGTAAAAGATGCAGAATGTGTCTGCTGTGAAGCAATTTCTGAACCCATAGGCTATGTCTGGCTATGATTTAGCTCATGTTTATCTCTAAATACACATTAGCTTGCAAGTGCAGATAAAACTCCCCTCGAGACGACATCTCTCAACTCCTACTCCTCTGATATTTATTAAGTAACAAACAACAACAACTCACAGAAAGGGAACACATGGCCACATGTCCTTTATCACTTATCACATGACAGCACTGGACGTCCCCAAAAAGTTTGCCACCGCTCACATAGGCTATATCTTTGTCAGACAAAAGTCTATTGGTCCCATGAATGATATATTAAAAAAAATCAACAGGTTTAAAAGGAACCTTTGTTTATCATCTGAATATTCATCATAATCAATGTCACCTCTTTGAAATGAAGCCCAGACACAGCATGATAAGTACAGAGGAAGGGTGGATGGAAAAAAAGTTTTTCAGGAAAAGGGATCATAGAGATGTATCCATGGAAGGTAAGAGCTGGAAGTGAGGAGAGAATACAGGAAACCAGATAGATGGTTAGATTTAGGTTGAAAAATTAAGTGGAGTCAATCAATTTATTTCTAATTTGCCAATTCGTTATCTCAAGACACTTAAAGGGATACTTCACCCGTTAAAACATGAATCTGTATTGACCTTGGGTCATATATGTAGTAGAAATGGGAAATACATTTCGAAGTTGGTGCCTTCTTGACCGAGAAAAGGCAGAAAATGTCTTTTTGGCTCATGTGGATGAAAAACACCAACTCTGAGAATGCACAGCACCGCAAGCCACTCCCACTAAGGTCCTATATTTACAGACTACACATACGGCCGTTTCCTCAACTGATTCCAAGATTTCTTCCCGAAGGAATTGGCATCTTGGAAATCCCTGGCAGAAAACAGACTCTATGTCTGTGTCCATAGGCAAACAGTGAGAGCACCACCAGAAATATTATTAAAAAAATATTAATATTTAAAAAAAGAATGAAGAACATGGCTTTAGAATGGAAGTGGTGGTGGGGTGTCTATAGTGGTGTCCCGTGCTCCATGTTAAGATTCTGTGGTCTTTGTTGCAGCATCCTCGGGTTCGAATCCGACCTCGCTCGGCCCTTAGCTGCACGTCATCCCCCGCTCTCTCCTCCCGACCTTTCCTGTCTCTCTTTATTGTTGGATTACTATAGATGGACCCGAACTGAATGATAGAGTACGGTATATTGTGATTAGAATCAGAACTCGCTCAACAACAGTCTGTGTGTGTGTGCCTGTGTGTGTGTATGCGTGTGTGTGTGTGTGTGTGGGTTTGACGTTGAGGTGAGCTGATCAGTCACCGGAAACTCCCCCGTACCTTTCTCACTAAAGGCTGTATAAGGTCACTTTGTCCCCTTAGCAACAGGAGCGTCAGCAAACACCCCATCCGCCGTCCACCCCTCCCCAAAACCCACACACAACTCTGACCAAATGCCACCATCTGTGTTTATGTGTGTGTGTGTGTGTGTGTGTGTGTGTGTAGCCTTTTTCCTGAACTTCCACAAATGCCACTGAAAAGTGACACCATCACACTCAAACAAGAGGGTCTTGGTGGGGTTTTCATATCGTGTTAGGAGTGCTGGCTTTATAGCACACGGACACTTGCACACAGACATAAACACAAACAAACACACACACACACACACACACACACACACACACACACACACACACACAACCAAAGTTTTCACTCCTACTCATGTTTTGCCTTTAAAGAAGTTTTACTGGTGTGTTTACCTGAAAGTTTAGTGCAGCCTGTGCTCTGTCCCGCGCACATGTACGCACACTCACACATTGGTGAGCGTTCCTCAAGTTAATTGGACTTTGGGACATGTATTTGCTTCATACTCTTTAAATGTGTGTGTCCGTGCACATATCCGTGCCCCCATCTCATTTGCCTGCAGTGACAGGCTCGCCTCTCCTCGCTAATGCTAACACGCTGCTGCTTAGCTTCTAATTAAGATGTATGACTCACCATGTCCATTGGAGTGCGTGTGTGTGTGCGTGTGTGCGTGTGTGTGTGTGTCTTGTCATCATAGTCTGCCACACATGAGTGGTGCTGTCTGCGTTGTGCTTGGCAGGGTTGAGTGGTTTTTGCGGCCAGAAACATTGTCTAATTTAAGATGTCACACATGCTCCGTGGCTCATACTCACGAGCCTTTCACACACTTTCTCCGCTGTAGTAGCAGGTGACAAGCGGCGGTACAAGGGCCACACACACACACACACACACACACACACACACACATGCAAACTTATACTGTTTATAACCACACTTGTGCCACAGAACATCTTGATGGATAGACAGTTGGGCGAGGGGGTGTTGATGAGAAACACACACACAAATGTCATCCGTTTTTGCAAACCCACACAGACATGTTCCACTTTTTCTTATTCAAAACGCTAACACTGTGCCTTCAGGTGCCTGGCAGGGTGATTACTACGTTTATCATCGTGCTCATCGTCCATAATCATCCTACAGACACGTGAACACCAACATAAAGACGCGTCAGGCCTTAATCACTCATGTGGTCTCTATATTTGTTATAGGTTAGCGGTGACACAGATCACATCAGCTGATCAGTGATCTGTTTCAAATCGACCCCCCGTGGTTCTGGATGCAGGTGATCCGAGAATCCTTAGGATTTATCTTCATTGTGTAAAATATGACATACTGCTGCCTAATCCCTGGGCAGCGTTTATGCTGTGTTTATGTACCATGGAGGTCGACTGTATACATAGAAAGATTGAGTTTTGATTGAAAATGATTTTTCTTCCACAGAAACGGGTCGTTTAGCGTTTATATTTCAGTGTGTATTGATGCTTTGTTTAATATGCTGCTTTGACTCTTCTCCATACATACTCACTGTGTCCGTGTTCATCTTGTCAGCTGGTAGCTGCGTATAACATCCATCAGACACTTAACATGAGTAACATTACAGCTTATTGTAACCTGCTGTTGTAAACGTAGCCAAACAAGAATCCTTAACAGAGCGCTGCGTTCGGTCCCAAAACTGAAGATTTCCTCCATAAGCTGCCTGTTTGTTTTCCGTGACTCATACAATACGCGCTGAACATCCGTTAAATGAACCGCGTATGTGAGGTGTTCAACATCGAAAAAAATCATTAGAGAAGAAAATAGATCACAGCAAACTTGTTTTTCGCAGGAAGATTTCTGTTTTTTTTGTTTGTAAAGATGAGGGGTAACACTTACTGTTCTTGAAATGATGCAGCTTTTTATATTACAGAGTGTAAATAGATTCTTAAAATAACTTTCTAAATAAAAGAAGTTCATACAAAACAAAAGGGGGTGACGATCCAAAAAATTATCCTTCATAAAAATTGTGATATGTTTCAAACTATGATATTTGTGGTCCGTATAGCACTATTTCTTAGTTATACTGAGATGTCTCTATGACCATAAATGCAACTTAGTGTGTATAATACAGCTCTAGAATTGGAGTTAAACTTTTTTTTTTTTTTTTTCAAAATCAAGTGACTTGAAGCAGGAAAACAATTATTTAGAAAAATCTCTGACGCATTCACGGTTTAAGATTCCTCTGGGTTGTTTTTGACATTAAAACAAGTGTACAATAATATCTATTGTGACACAAAGCAACCAAAATGTCAGGGAGTGCCAAAAGACAATTTCAAAGGGAAGCAGATTTGGATTATTACAGTGGATCAGAAGACAGAACAACAAGCTAGAGAGTTCAAACTCAATCATCAAAAAGCTATGTGGTAATGTTGCTGTTGTTTTCTTTCTCACGCATGCTATAAATAAACTGATGCAATTACTGAATATATATTATGCTGGAAATTTGTATCAGAGTATACTGCAAATGTGGAGACTGTGACACTGTACGGCAGACGGTTGGACCTGTGTATAACATTTCTAAATGTTCTGAAGGTTATTAATTTGCTCTGAAACAAATTCATGGACCAAATGTCCAACAGTCAGACAAGTTAAGAAACAACCAAATTAAAGCAATAAGGAGTTTCCATCCAAGTGGAAGAGTCCACACCAAAACTAAACTGGTAAGACAATGGCAAACAAGATCAGTGGGATCACTTTCAGAGCAATTTAATGAACAATGGTGACTGAAAGTATGATTAAAAAAAGGAAAGTCTTATTTCAGTAAGGTTTAGTATAGCTTAAGAAAACACCTTTAGAAGGTTCTCCTTTAATTTAAACAAATGGTACACTGACACAACCTGAAATAAGGGTACAGATGACACATGATATGAATATATTTTGTATTACCTCAGACATACTGACAAATAGTCTTTAGTGCTGAAGAGTCCTCTGATTCATTGTGTTTGATGTTTAATTTAACACCATCAAATTTATGTTGACTCAACATAAGTATCAATTCAATCTTTGTTTTCTACTGAATAATCTTTTTGTCTTTGCCCACTATCCATTTTCCTCGGATACTGCCCACGGCAACCTCTGGTGTGGAAAAATGAAGCCAATGCAGTTGGTTCAAAAATGATAATGGTCTAGATAGTTCATGTCTTTAAATGTATTAGAGTTATTCATTATAAGCCGCGTCGATGACCTGATTTATGGGCAGTCATGGGCCCTTTCCGAATTGTCACAGTTCAGTATGCAGTACGTACTATTCAGTAGGGAGTTTCAGCATATTGAACCCTCGTGGTCATTCAGTATGCATTTTTTGGGTCCACCTCAGTATACTGAACATTTCAGTATGGATACTAACTTCCGGGTTTTATGCAGTATGGATCGGAACGAGCGTGGATTAATTGAATCAATCTTTAATGTAGAGTTAAAGTCCCGACTGAAATCACTACTTTTAATTAACAACAGAAAATATAACAAATGTCTGCATTATTATAAAACCTTTCCCCCCTCTATTTAAAGAATGATTTCACTATTTAAATGTGTCTTTATTGTTTACTTTATATTCTGTATATTACTGTCTTTCATTTCTACTTTTCTTTATGAAGGCTACTGTATGTTATTTAGTTATTCAATCTGCCTTTACTTGATTTACATTGTGATATTTTTTTTTGTTTACCTGACTGTATATACTCTTCTTGAATAAAGATAAACAAAAAAAAAACGGGTGAATGCGGCCGGTTCGGGAAACGTAAATGACGTCACTTCCTTACTGAATGCATCAGAAGACGTAGGGACAAATATCTGCCTACTGTGCGCGCATACTGAATAGTAGGTACTAACAGTATGCAGCACGGATAGTAGGTATTTGGCAATTTGGATATGGCCATGGTGTAGCGGTTTGTCAGGCAGCTTAAGACCCGCCTCAGTTCCAGCTCTTTGCCTGTTGTTAGGTTTACGGAAATACAGGTTGAGACAGCATATCCAATATGATGACAACAATCAGCAGGTTTTTAAGTGCCCCTTCCAATGGGTGACGTCACTGATGCTTCGTCAGTGTTTATTAATTATTTTATCTTACTTAGAGGTCGTCCATGTCCTTTGTCCATATTTATTACTGAGTTGCTGGTCCTGAACAAAAAAAAGTCACAGCTAGTAGCCACCAATATAAATTCAAATGAATGATTTTTAAAAAAAAAAGAAAAACCGGACCACCTGTTCGGTTTTTCTTTTCTGACAAAATGAAGGCTATTCTCCTCAAAGTCAAGAATAAGATTCACCAGTTGAGAAGACCCCATGGTGACTCAAGTTACACTGGTCAAATAGTGCGCTCTTTTTGTGCTGCATACAGAGCATTGCAGAGATCAACAATATATACAGGGCTGTAAACTTTAGAAAGCGTTTTTTTTATAGCGCTTTTACACATACTCAAAGCTGGCGGAAGTCTGGTACATTGGTTGGTAAGTTTGGTAAGACCTACATGCAAGTAATGAAATTGCTTCATTATGTTTGCCAGTAGGTTCTTCTTCGCTCTTTTCTTGATTTTGTGAACATGTCTAACTACAGGTAGCATTAATACAGAGGCAAACATTTTCATTATATCGTCGTATAGTAAACTCTGTTGCTCCGCCCGGCACTTCAGCGTCTCTCTTTGTCACGATCCCCCCCCTCTTGGGTCTGACAGGTGTCGTTTCCTACTGTGACTTGTGAACAATCAACTCTGGGAAAGTCTGCCGGAAATTTTCGAGAAAAAAAAAATTAATGAGTTCTTATGTGAAAAAACCTTTAAAGACCACAAACCTTGAAACTTTCTGGGATTAAAGCAGACAAGAGTTATTAAAAAAAAAAAAAAAAGAAGCCAGTGGAGAACTGGAGACTGTGAAGCGGGGCAGCTTGACTCCAATCTACTGGCTGCTCCAACGCACTCTGCTTTGGATGGCTGTCAGTGAAGTCAGGTTAATCCCTTTTTCACCCATTGGTGGTTCAACCTGACAAGCGAAGCAAGCCTGAACCTGCACTAACTATAAAGGACTTTTCAGAAGGAAAGTTTATAGCCTGCTCTTAAAAGTAGAGATGGGCTTTCTGCTCTAGTATTCCCAATATTCTAATTGGCTGCCAGTTGAAACATCAGACTCATACAGGCTGATATGAGAGATTAGTCTTGAGCTAAAATTAAAAAAGAGAATCAAATATTCAAATTAAGTTACAAAATAAAGTTCAAAGATTTCTGAGTCAGATACAGTCCCAACACAACATGATACCAAGAGTGACTCAGTGTAGCATTATCAAAGCTTCTGCAATTTCATCAATTTTAAAGGTATTTTTAATCCAAAAGATCCTGAAAGAAGAGAATCGTCATCTGGATTGATCTTCTCGACTTTCTGAGGCACTCACTGGCCCCCCACAACATTTAACATATAATGCTCTGAGAGTGATTTGATGGTAGAATTGCAGTGCATGTTTGATAGTTTGATTGTTTTTTTTTGTTTCCATTACTGCTGTTTTTTTTTTTGCCAGTAAGGCATTTTTCCAAGCTCCCACCAGGAGGCTGACTCTCCCAGGCCTACACATCACTGCCCCACTGGGAGACTTCAAACAGTTTGCCCACACACAGTCAAACACTCCCCCCCCCACCTCCCTTTCATTTCAACCTTACTTCTACAAATCCTTACTGATTCCATTCTGCCAATGCTTCAGTGATTCTACACTACTGAAGTAATTGCATGCAAATCATTCAAACTCGGTTTCTCTGTCTTTTGTTCTGCATGAGACAATTTACTTTGTTTGTTGAGCTACAATGTTTAATCAAAGGCTGATCTTCAGTGGAGAGACATTCAGAGAAGCCAGGGTGATTGGAACATTTCACTGAATAGATGACTCATATTAAAATGAATCTGCTGAGGAGGAAGTTGTTGATTAGTTGAGCCAACTGATGCTCTGTTGGGCCTTTGCATCTGTTGTTTTTGTTGCTACGTTTTCTTCCAACTTTTCAAACATTGGAACTCATTTTCCACACCAACAATGATGAGAATGAAAATTGAGTCTTTCTAAAATGAATAATTGGACAAGCTCCTCTTTGTTCTTGGCCATTTAAACGTATTAAACAATGCTGTGTTGAAGACAGTAAGCTGTTTTCACATATGCTCTCCAATTTCCTTTTGGAAAATTGCAGTTTGTTTTTTTTGGAAAATTTTAGGCAGGCTGCCTCTGAAATCTTCTTAAACTAACACCCCATATGTGTGCATTGCGTGTCACATATATAATCTTGATATATGAGCTCTTGTAAACAAGACGTTGGGCGCTGCGCTTTTCATCCAGGCGGTTGCTTTCTGCTGCGAACGCTCTCTAACCATTGAAAACAACTGAAAAAAGACTCTGGCGTTGAGAACAAAACAACATAAGGATCAACAAGTGCCCAAAACATGCACTTTATCTCATCTCATTTTTCTGTGGTTGTCAGGAGATGCAAACATACATCTTTTTGAAGAGATGTTTATTGATAAAGAAAAGAAAAAGCTCCACAGAGTGCTCAATGATGGCAGCCACTAAACTCCTTTGGTCCTCAAGACCCATGCGCCAGTCGAGCAGGCGCATCGCACCCGTGGGTGTTGTGGGGGTTGTGTCACCCTCACTTTCACTAAAACTTAATTTCATCCCCCGCGTTTTTTACCAGGGGAATCATTAATGAAAACCCATTGGTCAAGTCAGATTAATTGAATGACAATTTCAGCCAATCATAGCTGTTCGGTTACAGTTGAAGCACGGTAAAGATCAGTGCATTCAGCAGTAATCCTCCTGTCTCTCATCACTGGCTGAGTCCGAGCTCAGAGCTAACACACAGATGTAGCATCCCTCTGAAAGATAGTCAGTCACTTTAACTGATGTTTTTAAGATAACGCCACCTCCTAAAACAACATTAGTGTAACATTTTTTACCTCTTGGTCATTCTTTTAGCTGTTTTTATTTACTCCCGTAACTTTACAATGTAGTCCCCTTTGCAGTCTTTCAAAATAAAAGCCTAGCCTTAGAACACCCACACATTTTAGGTTGCAGCTCCACCCCTGCAGTGACGTAACTGAAAGCTATGAATAGATTGATAATTGAATTAATGAAAAATGTGGCTTTTTGTATTCACATACGCCTCTGAAAGTTTTGGTAAATTTGGTTTTAACAACGATACATGTTCTGGAGTTTTGTGTAAGTGGGAAAGCACTATGTGAAACTTGTATCACATCTAGAGAGTTTGGACTTCTGGATGTACTGGGGAAAGCGTTGTCCCCTCCCCTCTATGCTCATAATCTATGTGTGGATGAAATTTAAGGGTGTATTCACAGCAGGAAAATCCTTTAGTTCGTTTGCTTTGGTCTGGACCAAATACAATGTTTCTTTTTTTGGTTTGGTGCAGTTTGTTGTCACATTGCACTTTTCACAAGAGGTCCGGAATTTGTAAACAAAACCACATGTGTTCAAACATCGTTCAATCATTGGACAGAAAGGTCTGGGGCGTGGTAAAGCGGTAATCGCAAAGTGAAAGTAAACAATCATGGAGATCTTGCGTGCTGCACTCGTTGCCCTGGTATTGATTTGATTCATACAGTTACAAACGTTTGCAGAACATTTTGAGCAGCAAGAGCGTTTGATACAACGTCGGTTTTATGATGCAATGCTTTTCATTTTGCAACAGCGAAGTCTGTCAAGGACAGCTGTACTACTCAAACAACAACACTGTACTGCTAACCAAACAATTATTTCCCATAATTCGCGTAGCAACAGGAGCCTGTCACGTCCAAAAGGGCGTATGAATTTTAGAACTGGGTGCGATCAGTTGTCTGTGATTTCAAATTTGATGTGCATTAATTTATTTTGCCGCTGCTGCTTGGAATAAATAAAAAAAAAAGGTTGAAAATAGACTGGTGTTGTATTAGAATAACAGAGGAAAAGACAAGGGTGACACGGTTATGTTGCTGGTCTTATGTGCATTTCAACTATTGTTTATTATCATACATTAGGCTAGTGTAATGTATTTAAGAAAACATTCACTCTATTTTCAACACGTTGTTAATCGTAAATTCTAATATCCCAATTTTTTATTTATGTACCAGCCAAACTGTTATCTTTAGTAACATAGAAGTACCACAAGATGGCAATTGTTACAATGAAGTCATCTGTTGTTGAGGTTAAAAAACAAACAAACAGCTACTGATTTACTTTCAATGCTGCAGTTTCAATCAGTTTGTAGTTGTAATGAGTTTGGCTAATCAATGTAATCCACACTGACCCTCTGTCCCCTCAAGGCATCACTGGTTTTTCAGAGACTTTCAACATCAATAGGAGCGGGAAGAGAGTGTATAGTAAGCATGAAAGGTATACAAAGAGAATCATCAGACCTGACTGAGCTGGAGTCCTGACTAATGAACAAGACTAACTGATTTAATGATGGAAAAACATGTGTTTAGCATGTACTGGGTGTGTGGTAGGACAACTGAAACTTAGAATCAAGTTCAAAGCTAATTATTTGTCAATCTTTAAACCAAGAGGAATCAAAGCCTTGGTATAGAGCTTTCACCATGCAACATGGGAAAATAATGAATATACTGCTAAATCCTACAGCTCTATTTGTCAAGGAAATTGAACTCAGTGGAATGGTTCTTTAAATACCAATGACTGATTCAACCGTTTTAAATATGGATACCGTTGTCATGAGGTCGGTTTGGGGAAAAGTTGACTGAGGATAAGAGGAAGGTATTAAAACATTGACTTTAATAATTGGAATACTCCAGTGAGACCCGGAAGGATGAATACAAATACATGAAAACGTGATCTCTCTTGGGACATTTTTAGTAGTTGCAAAGCTGTTCTGAATCAAATTACATTTAGTTAGTTAAATGACAAACATTACTTTTGTTTCAAGTTGTTCACACACTTTCTGTTTATATTAAATACTTAGAAAATGTCTTACCATCAGCATCAGCTTTATTATGGGGATTGGGGCTAGCATTTCCATTGTGATCATGACCTCATGACTCTAGTTTGCATGAAGTGTGTGTGTGTTTATATTTTAATTTATTTTTGTTTTGTTACTTACCTGCCACTGCTCTGACACCTGTTTTTTAATCTCCAGGACTTTCTTCTGCCAGTTCTAACTCACCGCCAACAAAGCCTGCCAGCCAGCCAGCTCACTGCCTCACCCTGGACACCTTCTCTGCAAATTCTTACATAAAGTTATTTTTGACACCTTTTCTGATTGGTCTGCATTTGGATTCAGCCGCATTTGTGACAGATGTTTCATTCAGCACAAAGTAGAAATGCTCTCTATGAGGTGATGTCAAGTTAACAACAAACACTAGAAACTGTTAATATGTCACTAATAGAAACATCTCTAAATAGACTGATTAATCCATCTGTCCAGAAAAAGTTTAAAAGCTTGAAATTTCCATGTGTCAAAATTTATGAAATTGTAAAGATGAGTTTCTGCCCTGGATGAATTATGGCATAACAGATGATCAGTGTTTTACACAAGCAAGAAAAAAAGATCAATATATGCTCACACTGAGGCCTTTTTCTCTAAATAAATAAGGATTCTACATTCAGTAGTTCAAATAAATGCATACTAACCTTTATGAACATTACAGTATCCAGAATATTTAGGTCTCTAAAATGTTTAAATTGTGATTAAAGGCTGAAATTCAATAGTAAATCAGAATAAATCAAAAAATAATATATCACATGTTTGATATTTTATTATTTTGGTTTTTTAAGCTTTTAATTTGTATTTTTGCAAATATCTTAAGCCCAGGGTACTTTACTTCATGTTTGGATACAAAGCTGCTTTTATTTTGAAAGAAAAATAATGAACTTGTGGTAGACCAAAAGTTACAATATTAACTTAACCACGGAAAAAAGGGAACTATGAAGGATCAAAAACTAAATTAAAACTGCTGAAGAGGACGGTAAAGAACGTGAAATGCCTGACGTCACGAGGTGCATATTACTTTTGACTTGTCAGCTGATGTGAGCTGTCTGGGAGGTTTTTAAAGGAGGAATAAGCTCTTCAAAGGCGCAGAGTGGTTGCTCATGTCCATCTCTGTGACTATGGGGAGAAGCTTCTGTCTGTGCACTGGCTTAACTACGGCTGGAGGTTGTTGCTTTTTATTTCAGAAAAAGTGGTAAGAATACTTCTTCAGTCTATGATCTTGTAACTGAACATGCTGGTAGTGGCGGTTCTAGACCACTTTTACTGAGGGGGGCAAACTGGGACCAGTTGTTTTGTCAGAGGGGAACATTGAACCCAGGTGAAAAATAGACAATGATCGATTAAATATATATAGCCTATATATATATATATATATATATATATATATATATATATATATATATATATATATATATATATATATATATATATATATATACTATTCCAAATAATAGCGCACATCATTAAATACCACAACAATAAAGTACCATGATTTTTTTGTGTTTCAGTAACAGTATTTAATACTAGAGTGTGAATCCGGTTGTTTAGTCAAATACTGTGAATATGTTATTAGGGGGGCTCTTCCTTTTGGAGGGGTGGCCACAGAGGGGACCAAGCTCAGTGTTACAGGGGCACTGGCCCCGTTGGCCCCTGCCTAGAACCGCCCATGCAGGCAGGTTTTTACATGAAAACAATGCTATCCACTGCTGCAGTTTAATGTTCACTAATCCAATGACATCCATCATCTAGACCTACTTTACTTTTGTTTCAAGGGGCCGGGTCCTTTTACAATATTGAAGAAAATAATAAACACTTGGGTACATTGCAGTGCTGATGACTCTTTACTTTAACTTCTCCATTGCTGCGTTGGGTATTACTACATTTCATTAAAGCAGCTCTGATGGCTGTTTGGCAACTTGGGGGTATAAGCAGAAAAGTAAAAATCCAACATAAACACATTATGACTTTACTCGACCAGCAGATTCACATTAGCATACATTAGCTTTTTTTTCAACCAGGTCACACATCTAAGTCCAATACATTATTTATAACTATGTTGTGGCCTTAAGAAAACTGAAGGAAGCTATAGGGTGCGATAAAGCTTTGTAAAGCTGGAGGAAATGGTGGATTTAACAGATAAAGTCTGGTGTTTATTCACTATCAGAGACCTCTTTCAGATTCAATCATTTGATTTATTTTTGTGATTGTTAATCATAACTTCAGCTTTAAGATAAATATCTTTTTAAAGATAACTTTAACGTCCTGGTAAATATTTTATTTGACTTTCTTTGGCCAAGCATACTCACAATAAATAATACTTGCACTGCAAGCAGCTAATTTGCCTCTGTTGTACCTGAGCAGGGATACAAAAACAACCAGGATCCAGATGTATTTAAACCTACTACACTACTACCACATCATCTAAAGGCCCTGACACACCAAGGAGAATGTCGGTCCGTCGGTGAACGGTCGTCGCCCTAGTTTTTGCGGTGAGTCCAGCTACGTCGCTACCCGTCGGCCCCAGTTGGCCTTTTTTTGGCCGATTCCACGTGTGGAATAGGAGGAGCCCTCGCCGGCGCGGTTGGAGGGGAGGCATCTCTCTGATTGGCTGTTCAGCTAAGCGAAACAGGAGAGCCAGTGCACAAGAAGAAATATGGAAGCGCCTCTTCTATTCTTGTTCCACTAATAAAAAAAAAACAAGGGCTGACAACGCCAGTGCCGTTTTCAACTTTTTATCAGACGTTATTCTCGATCAGAAGCACCTATATTACGAGTGTTGATCAACAGTGGTGAGAAAATTGACTTCTCGTATCACACAACAACATGCTTTTTTCCATTACATAACTTAAATCATCCTGTCTAGTAAGAACACCTACATAATAATAATAACAACAATAATCTTTATTCATAGAGCACTTTTCAAAAACAAGCTACAAAGTGCTTCACATATGCTGAGGAACACCCATCATAGTAATGTTTGTAATCATTGATGTCTGATACAACAGTTTATGCACCACTAGTCTGCCTGCACAGCCTGTCAATCAAAGATCTCATTTGAACTTGAAATCAAGTATAAATCGTTTTATTCATAAGAAATGAAGGGTTATTTGTATAATTCAAGTGGCTGAAAGGCGGATGAAATTCATTCCCTTCATGATTCTTGTTTCAATGTTAACATTACTCCTCCGAATGTCGTGCCTTGCTCAGAAGGACAGATGGTTCTCATATTAATTTTCTACCTGAAAGTCATGACCACAAGAGAGATGTGCAGCATGAATAGTTTGACAGAACTGCAATTACCTCTGATTACTTTCCTAATCATAATCAGACAGGCTCCATGTTGTCCGTGACAGGGTTGAACTCAGACAGTGTCCTTGTCAGGGAGCATCGGCTGATAATGATTGTGATTTTCTGCCTCAGGTGAGAGAAGATGTGTCGTGTGTTTGAAATGTGTTTACTTCCCACAGAAAACACATCTCCCATCAGACGTGAAAGTGGGAACTTGTTTATCCGCCTCAAAAGATAAGGCCTGAATGGCACCCATCTTCGGCGTATCACCCATTGCCTCCAGCGAGTGTACTACACATGTAAATTCTGTTTTGTAGTTCATTTACAGGAAAAAACTTCGGGATGATTTAGCATCTCATCTGTCCGTGTGCTATTACAAAATGTATCATTAGCCGCTTGCTGCAGCATGAGCACCATGTGATCTGAAGTAGGCCTACTGTTACAGATATTGTGAAATAGCACAGATATATTAATGGATCATTCTGGAGACCTCTGCATCCTCCAACTCACCAGCCTACAGAATCAGAATCAGAAATACTTTTTTAATCCCGGGGGGGAAGTTTGGTTGTTACAGTAGATCTTAAACATCATATAGAAGTAGGACATATAGAACTATATACAGAATAAAGAATGCAATTGAAATTTACAATTAGCAATAAGTACCAAAAAGCAGAGTATCCAACGACATAATAAGCTATGTACAATCTGAATCAGATATACTTGATTGATACCGGGGTGAAATGTGTTTGTTACAATATCGTTCAAACACAATATGGAAGTGGAAAATATGGAAATATATACAATTTAGAATAAAATAGAGATAGAATGAGCAGAAATAAGTACCAAAGCGCAGAATAAATTATAAGCTATACAGTACTAGCATGGGGAATTGAACAATAATTACAGAATATACACGTTATAGGGCGGCTGTGGCTCTGTGGTAGTGTGGAGGACTCTCTGTGTGGAGGGTTCGATCAATTGGTACCCCAATTGCTCCCACTGCGGCGTATGAATGTGTATGAATGTGATTAGTTACTTCTGATGGTGTCACTACAGAGCAACCTCTGCCATCAGTGTGTGAATGTGAAGGTGTGACATGTAGTGTAAAAGCGCTTTGAGTAGTCTGTTAACTACTCAAAGCATGTCACACCAACCCATTCACACACTGATGGTAGAGGTAACTATCCTCATCCATCAGAAGTAACTCATCCCATTCATTCGGGATTAAGTGCATTGCCCAAGGACACATCGGACATGTTGCCCAGTTGGGGATCGAACCCTCTACCTTCTGGTTGAGAGTCGACGACTCTACCTCTAACTGAGCCACATCCGCCCATACGGGTGATTGAGAAAGATTATTGACCAGTTTACAGACAATTGACCAAACCATATTTACAGATATACATGTGCAGTGTTGAACGGTGAAGACAGGAACATCAGACTATTTTACTCAGAAGAACACATTGCGGTTAGGAGTGATCAGCTTGAGTGAAAAACATGAGCAGTCAAAGTCATTGGTGCACGATACTCATTTGCTCAAGCTGCTCCGCTGATCCTCAAACTCATTTGACACTTTTCTTTTGTCCTCATGCTTTTGGGGAATCCTTCACTCCTTTGAAACTTTAAATGAAAACTGACTCATAAGACTGAAAAATGTCAAACAAAAAAATGCATCCATTGTAAATGTCCTTCAGTTTTCTCTGATTTTACACAAAGGATGTAAGGGCATTATTGTTTGTAAAGTGAAAGTTTATACTGATCTGGCTCTCTTATAGCTACAGTACATTTACTTGATTATGGTGTAGCAGAGAGAATCACTCCCATGATTCCCCGCCAGCCTCAACGTCATCTTTTGTAATGGTTTTGATTGATCCCCTGGCGTCGGAATTTATATACTGTGGGGTTTACGCGAAGACCATCTGCATCATTGTTTCACCCGCAATGTAGATACATACCAGCAGTAGAAAATGCAATTCAATTCTCAAATAAATGACCACAGTGTTTAAAGTCACCACAACATCTTTCCACAAGAAATATCTCTAAATATAACTTATACAAACTTAATGACTTTCTTCTCCCATTAAAGATACTTAATAATGTAATGAACAGGGGCAAGAGAGGCCTGGGATGGCTGCTCCTTAAATCTGATTGGTCTTCTCAAATATCTGTTGTGAGGACAGCCTCATCTTAAAAGTTAGAAGGCTATTTTTCCGGTAATATTAATGGTTGTTACAGATGTGTCTTCCAACTTACATTTGAATTGTGCTGTCCTGCTCTATTTTGAGAATAAAAAATCAACCTCGGCCTCCGACATGTGTAACTGTTCAAACTGGTGTTGAAAACATTACACAACATACACATTAGAGGTAAAATCTAAAGCCTGTAAGTTACAAATAAACACGTTATAAAACCAGTTGCTCATTGCAATGAAAAATAATCATTTTATTTTTCACCCCCCAGTAGGAGCAGCAGGAGACAGGAAGCCCACTGAGCTGTCAGATGAGCTGAAAGAAACAAACAAGTTGTTGTTGCGAGCTGTCTATGTAATCGAAGCAATGCTCCTGAACAGTCACTTGAGACATCCGTTTTTAGTGCAAAAGCTGTAGTTATCACAACCAGTGGGCGCACGATGATGTAAGACAGAAATACAGACCATGCCAGGCAGAGTTCTGCACTACAATGATTGATCAGTGGAAACCAGCGGAGTGACGACATGCTCAGCTCAAGAGACGATACGTGATATTGGGTTCACAGGAACACAGATTTGAGATTTCAACACTGTTTTAAGAAAACCTTGATGACAGAATATGAGGTTGGAAAATTAGTGTGAAAAATAGTATTCAACAAGTTATCATCTTAAAATGAAAGTTAATAGAAGCAGTTAGATAGATCTGAACTCTCCTTTTAATCAGAAAGGGCTCTTTGTGATCTTTACTCTCATTAGCTTTGACAGTTTCAAACAGGTAACACACATCGTTCATTTAGTGGATGTTGGTGTGTGTGTGTGTGTGTGTGTGTGTGTGTGTGTGTGTGTGTGTGTGTGTGTGTGTGTGTGTGTGTGTGTGTGTGTGTGTGTGTGGGTCAGCTAGCTCCACATGCAGCACGTGTGTCAGATAAAAACAAACAGGGAGAGTATATGGAGTGAACTCAGGGTTCTGTAACAGATTCTGTTTTACTAAGTTTACAGCTGCCGTGTACAACAGGCTGTAATGTTACTAACTTTAGTTTGTGATTGGTTTAATATGCAATAAATACAGAAACAAAATTATTCAAATCATTAAACAGAGAAAAGTCGAAGCAGCGTTTGAATCGAAGTAACCATATACGCTGAAACTCCAAACACTTTATGAATCAGCTGTGGTCCATTTCTCTACGAGCTGACACATGGTTTTAAAGTGGGGGCAACGTGTACGGTAATTTCAAGTTCAACATCAGACTCCGGCTGCTGCTCTAAGTCTTTGTACTGATATGGTGAAAGACTTTTCACCTCCCCAAAAATGAACACGCTTTTATCTTGTGAGATCTTCACAAGATCATCGTCACACCTCTAGTTGAAACTTGTAAAGCTTTGGATGAGCTGAACTGGTATCAGAAAACCAGCAGGTTGGTCCGAGAAATCAAAACTGAAGAAGGAAAAAAACATGAGGTAGGACGACGTATTTTAACAGGGAACTGGGCTGAAACATTATGCCAATATTTCTCTGTGTGTGTAACTGATACATGCAACTATTAAACAAAAGTAGTAGATCTTTTTGAAACTTTTTAACATCCCGACACAAATTAATTCTTTTAAATCTCTGGCAATAAATATGATCTCTGCTTTGAGTTTGTCAAATTATGTATTTGGAAAGAAATAATTGGATGGCCTACCTGCACTCTACCCACTCACTTGTTTCTTAGACTCTTTATCAAGCTAAAGCTACCTTTTAGTCTCATAAGAATCGCAGAGAAAGAAAGTTTGAAGCAGTCCGTAATGATGCATTTTCAATGTTTTCTGACTGCACCATATCAGTGCAAGTTTATGTGATTTGGACATTTGAACAGAAATCAAAGTCTAGCGTATTCTTGCTGATTTCTTTTGTGTTGTCACCCCCAGTTATGTCCGGGATCAGCTCTGACTCACATCCCTCTGTAAGATGTTAATGCTTATCTAAAGTAACGATAGTTTTCAAGAAGAAAGAAACCTAAGGTAAGAATGACTTTGTTCTTTTGCTCTATACCTTCCTTTGGAAGATTTTGTACGTGGACATGGTTATTCTAAAATGAAACAGATAATTCTATAGATACAAGCATATACCATGTTATAACTTTTTACATCAGGGAAATACATGCAGTCGTTTTTTGAAACTGTGCAAAGTAAGTTAGAACCTTGATAAATAATTTATTAGGATAAAACCAAGAAGCTGTGATCCAACGATTAGTGCAGGTGTTTTACTGTTTTCATATGCTGCTTTTAGAAATTGAATCAGACGTTATTGCTCCTAAAGCCCTGTAAGGTAGCACTGGTACATGAAGCAATTTACCTTCAATAGGGCCCATAAAATATAATGATTAGAAACGTGCGCTGATATTAAGGAGAACAGCAGCACTTACTGTGAATATCTGATGACTTGAAACCTATTTAGGATAAAGGAAGCACAGATTTGTGGGAGTCATTTTGTGAACTACAGGGATCTTCCTTATGGCGGTTGAACAGACACAGCCTTGCAACTGATGACTTTGTGTTAAGCTGAGATGAATCCCGACTTGACTTTGACATTTTAAAAACTAAAGACGAGGCAATACATTCTGGAGGATTACTGCCCGCTGTAATCGAGGGCAAGGAAATTGAGTTGGTGGACAGCTATAAATATCTGCAGCTGATAGCAAACTCCGCCTTACAAAACATACAGCAGCGCCCGTTTTTCCTGCAGGAAATGATCTCTTTTAATGTGAGTGATAAAAGATGACCTCGCTTCGTCAGAATTTGGTTCAATATGTTGTGACATTTTGTATCGTAAGCTGAATTGACGTGCTGAGTGTGTATAAATCAGACTGAAGGGGAATACACAGCCGGGAAATGTTAACTGCGAAAGATGAACAAGGTAATGAAATGTTGACATGTTGAGTGTTTACTGTCTCTCTCCTCTTTAGAGGTCAGCTAAGACAGCATTAGCAATGTTTTTTGCTGCACAATAATAATAATAATAAGTACTCTTTGCAAATGGTATGGTTTCCATTTCACTGACTGTTGACATAAATGACTCCTTCATGATATTTATAGTGTACATTATTCATGGCCTTGCATTAAACCATTTTAAGTATTGGATAAATGTTGACATTTTTGATGGTGGAAAAGTGAGGAGGATAGAGGAAACCATTGTAATGTAAGAGCAATGCAACGATTTTTTTGTGATGTTGAACGGGGAAATTGGGGAAGAAGCACTGCTTGTCAACAGGCAAGGAAGGTAACTGCTTGGGGCCAGCAGGGGGCCCCGGAGAGCTGACAAAGTTTAAACCAAAGCAGTGGCTGAAATGTGCAAAGTTTGCAATGACAGAAGAAACCCTCCCTTGGGGACCCCCATCTGACACTCCTCACTCTTGCTACTCTTGCTTTTTGTTTGTCAATGAGAATGGAAGTCAGAGTCTGGACACCGCCTGTCGTCTTTTAGCTTAGCTAGCAGGTGAAAGAACATTAATAGGTAAGTAGTTATAGTATTAACACTTCATGGCCAGTCAACTTAGTCTTAGACAAGATTACCACCATTTTTTGGGGGCCCTAACAGACTGGAGTCACCACTGATTAGGAGCAATGAAACCATGGTAACGTATCCAACAGTGGCAGAGATACTTCAGTTTAGCCAAAATCTTAACTGTCCAACACTATCCTCCAGTAAGGCACCATGAAATCATGGCTAAAAAAAGAAAAATGTCTCATTTCAAATGCACTGCAGTTGAATCTGTATTAATTGAACTGGGCAACAAAGCAACAGAAGGTAACGAAATGTGGTCCTATTTATTTTTGGAAGTCGGTGCTGCTAATGTGTTTATTTATAATAAATGTTTTAAACCCTTAGTTGTTTACTATTCCCTCTATCTGTTTAAATTGTGCCACAATGCTGCCAGCAGTGATAAGGGCAGAACTAAACTACATTAGGGCAGGCTCCGGTGTAGCAACACCATCTGTCTGTCTCTATCGCTCTCACACACATTTCTCTCTCCTCCTCTCGGCTGCACAGAAGTGCTGCTGTCTCTTCCTCTTTCCACTAACTTCTCCTTCATGGAAAGGCAGACGCCCCAAAATCAATTGCATTCACTCAATTTGTATCATGTAAACACGGCTGAATAAAACGGAGGGAACGTGTACGGCTCACACCGGTCTAAAACGGCTGCAACGCTCTCCTTGTCAATAACACAGATGATAGACATCGAGTACAATGAAAGGGCACAGAAAATAACCATTACTGTGGAATTGTAGATAACAGAAGGCTTCGTCCTCCTGAACAACACTGAGGCAATTCAAATCAGACCATTATATTTACTATCACTTCTACAACCGGCAGCTTCTGTCCTGTATGTGAACCCACAGCGCTGACATTATCAGCGCAACACACCAGGAGGAATTACACGTGAGACGCCCGACAGAAGGTGGGGAAAGAAACTCCTGACAACCAAGAATTCGAACGTACTGTCAATTTATTTTTTAACAAGATAATACGAGCTGTCAACTGAAATACCTATCCCACAAAATCAAACTTTAAAAGACATTTTAACGAGGCCTCTGGGAGATTAAAGCAAATATTCCCGCATTAGTCACAAGTCTTTAATAAGACACTGTGGTGGAGAGGGAAATCTGCTTTATTCTATTTATACAAGATTGTTTCATCCTTCTGTATCTGGGTATTGATATCCCAAAACTCCTTTGAGGAAGGTAAAAAAAAAAAGAAAGAGAGAAATTTTTGGATCAATACCTCGCCCGCTCATTTGATCACAACAAGCTGTGTAATTATGCGATGCTAAGAGAAGCTCGTTTGAATAAATTCTGAACACCGGTTCCTCCTCAGAGTGATGAGTGTTCCAGGAAGAAAACTCCATTTTGCCTTTAAAATATTCATAGTCATAATGTATTGGCAAACACAAACAGCTGACGCAAGTGTTTGCTCGGGGATATTGGGCTGGAAAGGGAGCAGCATCTTCCCCTTGCGGGAGGGAGAAATTCAATTGAAGGATTTGGAGAAAATCCTGTCGGGGTTAACTGTGTCTGCTCCAGTTGCAAATGCAGTGTTCTCCAGCATCCTGTTGTTTCCCTCTGGGCCCTTTGTGTATGTGTTTGTCGGAGACTGTGAGGTGAGGGGGCGGGTTAGAAAATCAAAGTTTTAAGTTCCCAAGAATCCAGAAGTGCAAAGAAATGTGAAAGTAGAATAAACTGCATTTTTCATGGAAATGAGTGCAAATATTATTTCTCTTCATAGTTTGTGATTTAATTGATGACCTCTACGGTCTTGCATTCGCTGTTGAATGTTGCACCTTCTTGTCCAGACAACATTCTGTATCTGCTATTTTCCGACAAAAGTTAAGCTTCTGGTTGTAACAGCCAGCGTTTTCTGCGCTTCCAGTGTAGCCAGAGGACATCATGGATAACTTGTTTTTGTAACCCTGGCAAATACTTTTTTCCACTTCTTCCATTACATACAGTCAAAAACACTGAGTTGAGAGACAATGTGTACTACCAGGTTGTTATCTTAATTCATGCGCTAATACCTTTTAAAGGATATTAACAAAAAGCTGTAACAATCGCTGATGGTCTCTCCGATGCATCTCCACACCGATAGTACTCATGCATGCAACCTAATCTGCTCAAACTGTGTTTGGTCAATATGGATGACATCACTCTATAGCTCACTTGGTCAAGCGTGATAATTGCAGTGAGTGATAATTGCGGCATTACATGTTTGCTATCTCTCTCTAAAAAACCTTCTTTTTTTTTCATTAAAGGAGGATAGGAAAAATTGCTGTGTGCTACACACCAGACCAGAACATATAGGTACCAAAATATTGTCGCCTTCCTACAGATTGTGTTCATTCATAGATATCTAATCACTAAGATGATTCAAACACATGCAAGATATTTCAGGCTTTAATGAGCACCAAAGAATGATTAAAGAGTGTGACTCTTTCTTTGGTTTACTTTGATTTTCAGGAATCAGAATTCTTGAGGGGCAGACACAGAGACCTGAACAGCTCATTTGCATTTGCGGGGAGAAAATAAATGAAACCAAAGATTGAACCCTGGGGTACACCAAGTGTCAGGCATCAAATGAGGCGATATAATGATCGAATGTCACAGGAAAACTCTGACGAATAAGTTGTTGATACGTTAAGGGCAGACCATGTAATGCCCATCTATTGCTATAAAGGGGGCTGAGTGGTCAGCAGAATGGAAAGCTTCACTTCACAATCTATACCCTCAACAAATGTAAAACTAACACCTGAAATCAGATAAACATAGTCCAACTTCAGATGACTATCTGGCGTCACTTTCAATGCACAGTGAGAGACAGACCCAGGAATTACTTTCAAAGTCCATCCCAGTGAAGGCATTGCTCACATCTTCTCCAGGTTACCACTCTTTATTCCCCCAACATATTTGGTTGGATCAAAGGTTTGTCCTTGAAGTCTGCTGCCTTCAATTTCCTTTGTTTACTTCTATTTTTTTTTTCAACTTGTTCTGAAATGTAAGACCAGGAAAACAAGTGTGTGAGAATGGGGATGATATTTTCTGAAGAGAGGGGGGAATGTGGAGCCGTTGCTTCTTAAGATAGGGGCATTTTTCCCTCTAAATTTGGCACTTTAAGCCTAAGAGGGATGAATGAAGCACAAGACTTGAAGCTATTTTTGTAGAGTCTATGGATTATATTTGTTCTTCAATAATGGGATTTTTTTTTAATCACTGCAATACTAGTTCATAGAGGGACACAGTGGGAACTTTTACAAGCATTTCTTAAAGATACAAAGTCATGAAGGGAGTTGAGTCGAGTAGTTTTTTGAATAAAGGCGACCCAATGCCAAGAAAAGTCAATGCAATAATTGTTTTGGATTTTTTTATAATTCTGCCTTAAAGAAAATAGTTGAGTATACATATTTTTTATGGTAATGTATCAGTTAGATGTCATTTTCAAGAACCTGTTTCTTTATTATTTAGTGTTAGACATCAAGCGGTACAGATTCTTTACTTTCTGGAATCATTACAGACTATGTGTAGAGGCTACAACAGAAGCAGAGGGAAAAGGTAAGATGAGACACAGTACTTTCCTTTGTTGTTTGTCTAAGATAAAGTTGAAAAGGAAGACGTGATTCAGGGGTTTGCAAAGAGACATGGGGGATTTTGAAGGAATGGATTTCCTCGTGCCCTTAATAAAAGAGTCAGTATTTGATGTTCTTTGTGGAATATTTTACATGGCATTTCCCCGCCAAAGGTTGCTTTATTCTTCTGGGAACAACAAAGAGCTTGGACATGATGCAGGGCGGAAGAGGATGCCCTGATCTGCACACAACTGAGACAACGAGGTGTTTTAGCCTTTATGTGCTTACTTAGAAACAAAGCACAGAGAAAGCCTGTGAATATGCCTCTGAATACAAAAGAAACAAAATGATTTTGAAGATTTCAAGCTGCAAGTTCTTTGGTATCCTTCAGAATTTGACACATTTTTGCATTTTTCATGAAAAGATCCTCCTTGTTTGTCATCTTAATCCATCCTGCTTTGAAAAGCCATGGAATTCCAACTCCGTCAAATTTGTAACCGACTAAAAAGGTCAGCTGACATTTGACTTCTACTGCACCCATCATTTTCTGGACCACCTTTTACTGTGGCTTACAGCTGGCTCGAGGTCTTAGTGAACTAGAAGACTGTGTACCTGGGTTTCCAACTTTTTCACATCAAATTGTTTTACAAAAGGTTATTGACATTATGTCCAAATTGGATGATTCAGCACTAGAAAAAAGCCCCAATGGTCACAGCCTGTGCAAGCAGTTTCATGAAGCTCTGAGGCAGAAAGTAAGATGCGGCTGTACAAGTATGTGAAGTTATGACATTAACTATGATGACCCTGTTTCATACAATTAATCCCTTATATGTTTGCTGCGTGGAGTCATAAGAGTGAACGATTTTATGGCTCAAGTGCCAAACATAATAATCCACACAACATATAGGAATAAAGTTATTAATTTTATTTTTCATGACAATTAAATCAGAAAGTAACTGTTCGACCAAAATTGCTCCTGTAATGGCCGTACAGTACCAGGCACGAGAATACGAGTTTTGCGAGTCGAGACTCTGGTTGTTGGTGAATGAATCGGTGAGTGTGTGGTGTGCTAAGTTAGTCATCTCATTGCACAACACACACTACAAAATCAAAACTGTTAAATCTGATATTATTTGATGTCATGTGTGGCGTATTTGACATTTCATTTAAGATTTTAAAAAAGTGTTTGTATACCAGACTTTAGAGAAAATTAAAACAATTAGAGGCTTGGCTGATTTGACAGACTTGACATTGTAGCTGTTTGCTAGGAAAATCCATCTCAGCTCCACCTCTTTGTCTTTTACTGGACTGACCGGAAGTCAGATAGAGTCAACATTTCCTTTAATGGCAACCCAAATCGTTGAGTCTCACAACACCTCTTCAGTCACAGAGACTACATACAGGTTAATATATCACCTACTGCCATCCTCACAACATGGTCACAGACTATCAGAAGGTTTGATTTCTTATTAAGATGACTTAGTTTGTACTTAAAGCTGCACTATGTAGATTTGGTCGTGAAATTTGAAAGTTGGAGAATTGAAAGAATTCTGTGTTATATTTTCTGAACTAAAAACACAAACTTTATTCAAGGGGAAAAAAATGGCTCCCTGAACACTGTTTGGAGCTAAAAATCTACCAGGAGAGTTACGGTCTCTCTGTTGGACAGTTTTCCTCTGAGGACAGTTTGTGTTTAGAGTTATAATGGACATGTACCACAGAATCTGTCAATTTCTCCAACTTTCACATTTCTCTACCAAAACTCCATAGTGCACCTTTAAGCCGTTTCTGTTGGAAACAGGGAGTATAATGAGGAAGAATTTTTCGCCACAGTGCTTATGTATTTTTTATACTCTCTCTCTCAACTGTTATTCTGTTAATCCCATACACGTACACTAAAGCTGCCGAGTCTACTCACTGTCCATCTGAAGCACTGGACTGGCTCTGGCAAGACAATGAATCTCAAAAAAGAAATAAAACTACACCAACCTCCGCCTCCCAACTAACACACAGTGAGGTGACAACGTGAAATGTGTTTTCTTCTCACGCTTCTGATTTCATACTGTTTCACAGGAAGTCCAGAGGTGCCTGCTGTCAAGCTGTAGCTCAAAATGAAGTCAGTGAAGAACCACTGATTGGTCTTAGCCTGGGTACACATAAAGATAGGTGCATCACTGCTGCCACCCAGTGGATACTCTACAGCATCACATGTAACTCAACGAGGAGTACTATAAAAGCTGCAAGGATTTAAGAACTACTTTGCTTTAACTGATTACATTGACTTAATGTTCTGGCTTGTTTCAGGGCAGATTCATTCCTGATGATCTGTGTATGAATATGTATGCAGCAAGACTATTCAATGAGTTTCTGCAATAATGTGTAATTCATATAACAATCAGTTCAAATAACAGTTTGAAATTGCTGAATTTGGTTCCCACTGATGTTCATGTCTACAGAGCTATATACTTAAAAAAAGTAATGGAAGTTACCATCTTCACTCGCAGGACTTACACCTTCTAACCATCCCTAAAGCCCGTACTGAATTAGGAAAAAGGGCGTTCAAGTATGCTGCTCCCTCTTCTTGGAATCGGTTGGTTACCTTGAATGTTTTTAAAGGTCGTCTTAATGATCTGGAGGCAGAAATATCTGACTGTAGATTTTTGTGATTCCTGTTTTTATGTTCATTGTTGTTAAGTGTTTTATGTCTGAAACCCTGTAATTGTGCTGCTGCCTGTCTCGGCCAGGACACTCTTGTAAAAGAGATTTTTAATGTCAATGAGACTTTTTCCTGGTTAAATGAAATAAAATGAAATAAAATGAAATAAAATGAAATAAAATAAAATGAAATAAAATGAAATAAAATAAAATGAAATAAAATGAAATAAAATAAAATGAAATAAAATGAAATAAAATGACATAAAATGACATAAAATGACATAAAATGACATAAAATAAAAAAATGTGTATATTCCGTAATATTTCAATCTGTTTTAAAATAGATCAATATGATTATACCAGAAGCCAGGATTCTGGCTGTATTGAAGTATTGAAAACACGTCCAAAAGGTTGTCTGATAAAGAACACCATCTCATATTTTTAATGCATCTTGTTTGAATTATTCCACCTCCTAAAGTTTATGATCACACACAAACACTAACTATAACATACACACACGCACACGCACACGTGCACACACGCACACACGCGCACACACACACACACACGCACACACACACACACACAAAAGGAAGAGCGTAAAGAGAACTTTTAAGGTGTTGGTTTGGGGATTTCATTGCCTTTGATCAGAGTAAGCCTAGCTCCTCGTCTCTATGCTAAGCTAAGATAACAGGCTGCTGGCTTGAGCTTCATATATCAAATAAAGACATCAAAGTGAAATCAATCTTCTCTTATAACTCTTGATATTTAAATTAATTTTCCAAAATGACAGATGATATCTTTAACTGTGAAGCTTGACACTGCGTTTTGACTTTCTCATTTAAAAAGCACACTGTTCCCCATTAAGCTGTTGGAACCCTGTAACATTTTAAAGTAGGCTAGTATTGGGAACCATCTTCATCACAGATTTCTGTAAATATGGTAAAACCTTAGATTAGACGACAAAGTTGTTTGGTTTTAAAATAATACTTTTTGTGACTCACACATATGCCCTAAAAATGAGATTTTTGTGAAACTCTTAACATCCCAGAGCTGATCACTACAGAATATGTTTCATCCAACAAGGTGAGAGAAAGCTGTTAAATGTGTGCTGCTTTAAGACTTTTCATCCAGATGTTTGACTGGAACAGAGGAGCTCATCACAGCTGTTCATCAACAGATTAACAGTCATGTCAAAGAGGCCCGATGGCACTGCCTGTCAAAACTCTGCCAACTATTATTGTATTTGTTTTTGTTAGATTTAGATCTTCACCCCATATCAAACAAGTTTGTATCTTGTTTGTTAACTCATGACTGGGAGCTATAAATGTATGAAAATGTTAGAGTATTCAACGTGTCCCAAGGCTGTTGAAGTTCAATTGAAATAACTTGTGAAGCAACAAGCTGTCAAAGTGTCAAACAAGTCAATCCAACACACAAGGTATGGTGCATTGTTAGAGGACAATGTCAGCTTTTGCATAGAGAAGCAACAAACATTAATATGTTTAGTTATAGACAGTACCAATCTGTAACAGACAGCACTTCTATGTTCTGTGAGGTAAGTTAGGAAAAAACCCGGCAAATATTTAATATATAGAAAAAAAAATCATTAGGAATTACCAAAAGCCTGTCAGAGTGTTTACAGCAGCTGGATGTGGGAGGAGAAAATGACAGCTCTCATTCAAATTATAATAGACCACGGCAGCCATGTTGTCCTGACGTCACGTTCAGGGCGAGACGCCTTTCGTTGTTGTCGTGTCTGACCGTTATATTCCAGGTTCAGGTCATGTTATCATCGCAAATCTGAGCAACTGATTTCATTTCAAAGTTTCCTGATTGATAAGAAAGTACACAGACAATGGATATTAAAAATATGGAGACATAATGGTCCACATTATGAGTTAAAAAAACATTTTTAATAAACCGTTAGCGAGTAATCATGCAGAACGCTTCTGACCTGCTGTGTCCATCTGCACTGACACTGAATGATAAAGCATGGTATTTAAAGTAAAAAATCATAACAGATCAAAACTAAATTGCACATAAGAGGCATGAAGTTAGCTGCTATCCATGGTTCATGTCATGACCTTCATATTAAAGTAGGAACTGAGGGCGTCCATGAAAACGTGTGATGGCAGCACTGACACAAGTTAGCACCCGTAGCAGGCTAAGTTATTATTGTTAAAAACAAAACTTAATGTGATAACCAAAACTAAAAAAGTGTTTTACATTTGTTGTTAACTGAAACTAAAAATAAATAAAAAAAACAGAGCTCTAATAAAAAACAATAATTATCTGAAACTGTGTCGTTTGTTTGCTAAACAAACTAAAATAAAATGATAAAGTTTTAGTCTCTGACACAAGCATACTGAGTGACACATCGTCTATCCTTACAATGTGTCTCAGGGACTTCAGCTTCCATTTCTGATACGCTTGCTGACTGCAACAGTTAAAACTTTTTTAATTTTCCTTATACAACATTTCATCAGGTATTTTTTAAAGAAGTTGATTGACATTTTTCTCTGAACAACTTATAATACAGAGACAAAGAAACTAGAACTAACACTCAAGTTAATTAAAACTCAATTAAAACTTAGCATTTTGACAAATAAAAACTAATTTGACAAACTGACGAAAATTAAACTAAAAACTAATAAAAAAATCCCAAACTGTTATGAGCTTGGTGACAAGTTACAGCCCTTCTTATAGTTATGAAAGTCTGTCAAATAAACCAACAGGAGATAAAGAAACAAAAAGTTTGTCTCCTTGTGGTGCGGAGAGTCTGCAGAGATTTACATTTTTAATTCAAATGTGGGATCAGCTCCCGCCCCCCGCAAACCTAAATGGGAAAAGCAGAACAGCCAATGGATGGACTCTAATGAGTGACATTTCTGAGAATAGAAATAATAATTGTAAATAAACTTGATGAAAATGAAGTAAACAACTCTGACGTGCAGGAAACAAACAAATCAGAAGGTTTTCCATTGTTGTCAAGTTTATTTATATCCAACATGCATGCTTAAATAAGTCCATTGTGCTGATATGAAGACAACCCTCTTTTTTTTACTACTGTTTAAATATAATGCTTAACTCTGGAACTCATCACGCACTGCTCATATCAAAAAGCAAAAACTGAAATGAAAAGAAAAGAAAGTAACAACAGCTCAGGAGGTTAACTTGTAGTTACATGAAACACCACACTGTGTCACTGCTGACACATCCCCATTCAGCTACACAGCATGTCAACGCAGGACAGACGGTGTTACCAACAATGGAAAACAGGTCATGTTTTCAATTTTCTGTCTATCTAAAGAATATGCAAAAACTACTTTTGAATTGCACTTTCTTTGCGTATTTGAATAGTGGCAAAGTATAATGCTTTTAAAAAGTAGATCTGCAAACATGTTATCCTTCAAGAAATCACCCAAAGCTCCACCCCTTCCTGTTTTTGGTTTTGTCCTTTTTCTGTGAATCTGCTTTTTTGTTTTATGCAAGCATCTGTAACTAACTACAGAGAGATCCAAATCTATGGTCTCATTATCAACATTTCAAATCTAATAACAGCTTCCCTGCATCGTGAATGAATTACTAACCCACAGCGCTGGATCATTTTGATCTATATGTCCACAGCACTGTTATTATAATGTGGACCAACATGTTGTGTTAAAAGTGTGGCCAATAATTGCATAACAAGTTTTGATTCAAAGGTGGATATCAAAACGCATCACTCGTCAAGAGCTTATTGAATGATTTTATAAGCACTTGAGTCAAAGTCACACTGAGAATAGACAAATTATCTCACCATGGATATTAAACATAATATCTACTAGAAATGATAAATGGACTTGAGCTCATTCAGTAAAGCGCTTTTCTAGTCTTCTGACTACTCAAAGTCCATTCACACCCATTCACACACTGATAGCAGAGGTTGCTATGTAAAGTGACCATCAGAATTAACTAATCCCATTCATAAACATTCACACGCCGCGGACAGGAGCAACTTGGGGTTAGGCCCAAGAACACATCGGACATGTGAGTGCAGGAGCTGGGGAACGAACTCCCGATCTTTTGGTTCAAGAGACAATCGACTCGACCAACTGAGCCACAGCCGCCCGTATCTAAGGAAGCATTGAGAGTACAGGACGCTGAAATGTCCTGGTAACTGTTGAATCGTATTGGACCACTATACTCCGGCTTGATCAGTCCATGATAATACCCTATTCTCCAACAGTGATTCAAGATTTGAGATTTGTATTTGTCACATGCTGTTACAGATGTGAGGTGAAATGTAATGACAGTTTCACATGCCATGCAATAAACTCTCAAAAATTACTATCAGACATATATATATATATATATATATACTGTAAAATGTAGAGGCAAGATTTAAATGTGTGACATTTTACACATAAATGCACCATCCTCTGTAAATGTCTCTGTCTAAAAGCTGTACTGTTGTCAAAGCTGTTTACTTCATGTTTACATGGACGGGACGTGCCATGCATGTTTAAGTCAAGGACTAGAGAAAAGAAGAATAACAACACCTACTCACTGCTTATTATGTCACTTGAGTGTGTTTAGATCATGGTTATTCTGTGTCAATTTATGTGTAATGTGAAGCTACGAGCTAACCAAAGTGTGCTAACATTAGCGTGCTAACACAACAATGCAGGCCACAGGCAACTGCAGCTCGAGCAGAGGACAATTTTGTCCGCCGCTTGCACTTAATGGTGCTTGTGGTGTGTTCTAATTGATAACTCCTCCATGTGAGCGCCAGTGGAGAGGGGTTGTTATGTTGATGAGGTGTTATGTTTTGACCTGAGAAGGGCAGAGCTAACAATCCTGACAGCCCGAGGAAAGAAGCTCCCCCTGAGTCTCTCTGTGTTTGCCTTGATGTGTCGAAGATAGAGACAGAGCAATTATATCTGCAACAACAAATACTGGCTCCTACTTACTATTAAATGATACTGATTCAAGATATGAAACATAGTAAACGGGCAAAAGAAAAAAATCAAATCAGATTAACCAATGCACACAATTTTCTTATAAAAAATATACATTTTATCATACAGTTTAACTTTTTGTTTGAAAAGGGGCAAGACAAACACATTTTAGTCCGTATGTAAGGGGCAAAATTGAATCTCAGAATGACAAAACTGTTAAATAAGACATCATGTTCTCAAACTGTTATCTTTGTAGGTACACCTACAACAAAATGAAAACCAGTGCAGGAATTATTGAGGGTGATTTGTTTGTGTTTTGGAGTACTTAAGACTGAGTAAGAGTCACAGTGTATAGATTATGGACAAGGACAACAACCATTGGCTGTTTTGCAATCTCCTCTGGATCAGCTGTCCCTACAAGGTTCTATTCAGGATAAACTAAAGCTGGTGGCCTGGAGACCCACCTATAGCTTTAACTGCCTATGTCCAGACATCTACCTTGCTTCCTCTGATTCAGCATGCAACCAGAATAAAGGGGATTGTAGAGAGCGGAACCATTGTAGTTATTCTTAAAGGCAAGTAAATGGAAAGGACGCAGCTTTATCAGAGTTATGCTCTTAAATCATCTGTGCACCGAGATGCATGTCACAGTTTCAAAGCTGCATGTTTCACTGATGTCAGGATTACCAAGTATAGCAGATTGAGACGTGAAAACAATAGACATCCTCTTAGTGGTGTCTGGTGGGATTGATGTGGTAATAAAGGCTGCACTAATGCTGAGTTCATCCTTTAATCATTCCTCATGATGTTTGCAATAGCCATTTCTCTCAATTTCCTGGAGAGTCATCAAAACAACTTTGTCTTCATTTTCTTTGTGCATTACCAATCTCTGTCCTCCATCCCTCTCTGTAACTATTTCATCCCCAGAGAAACCTGCTGTCTCCTCAATGTCAGTCATGGATCCCGCTTCCACCCACATCTACAGCAGGTATACAGGTTCTAGCAAGACCTGAGTTTAGTACAGCAGGCTAGACGTCCAGAGAACTCCCCTTCCCTGTCAGTGGATGGTAGTACTTAGTGTCAGCTGGCCTAATTAACGTCAAATCTAGTAGAGCCCTGAAGACATCACACAGCCTTGATCAACCAGCACACACGCACACGCTATGAGCCGTCTGAAGGAGGCATCAATTAATAGTCTGCTCCGGAGAAAATGGTTGCAAATGATTATTATCATCAAGCCATCTTTTTTGAGTAGTTGCACAACAAGAAAACTGTTCATTCTCAAAAAAACAGCTCACAAAGGTTGTCATTACAAACTTTCAAGTGTACATCTTCTGTAATAAACTGTTCCATTATCCTATACAACACAAGAAGGAATTTAATAACATGTATAAGTGGAGAAAAAAGTGTTTAACAAAAAAGTACAGGAGAGCTATAAATCTTCAAGTCTGCTTAAAGGAGTTCCTTTAGACATCTGGATTATTATGACCTTTTTAGAAACTATTGAGTAAGTGTGTTATTATTTTAGTTAATTTGTGCATATCTAATTTTGTCAACCTGTTTTCACTAATGGCCTACCAAGAAAATCTAAATGCATGACTTTCTTTATTGAACAGTCTAATTCAATTATCGTTGATGTGTTTAAAGGATGCCCCTGTTGCTGTGGCTCAGCGGTAGACTTCATCATCTGTCAATCAGAAGGCCGGCGATCGATCCAAACTCCTTTGCGTGACACTAAACCACAAACCTCAGTAGAAAAGCCAGCAGTGTAACTGAGTATGAATGGGATTAGTAAATAGCAGGGCTGTCAACCTTAATTGGTTAATCACGCTGCGAATCAGGTCAGAAATTAATGCATGAATGTTTTTTTTATTGCATGCTATTTTGTCTCTCTGTAGGCGCACCAAACGCCAACAAAGCGTTTCCCTGTAGTCACAGTAATATAAGTTATATCCACCTAGTCACATCAAACATTTCACTTTTTACCATTTCCTTTTAGAGCATTAACTTTTTGAGCTATAATAACTTCCTATTTCCCTTGGTTATAACAACGTTGTAACCTTCAATCTACAGGAAGTTCCTTATTTGATTTCAAAATAAAAGCAGGTTTTTAGTCAAACAGGATGTGAAGTACCCATAGCTTAAGACTTAAAAATACAAGCATAACCAAAACTGTATTGAAATGCAAAATAAAGGAATGTTATAACATGCAATTAAAAAAGGAAGAATGCCTTTCAACCTGATTAACGATTGAAATCTGCTGAATAATCGCATTAAAATAATTGAGCTTTTGACAGCCTTAGTTAACAGTGGTGACCACTTTGCAAAGCAGCCTCTGCCATCAATGTGTGCACGTTAAGATGAATGTGATGAGTTATAAAAGCCCTTTGAGTGGACAAAAAAACCTGAAAAATCTATAAAGGTACAGTCCATTTATCATTTACCAACAGCAGTAAAAGAGGTGCAAGGTTAAGGGAAGAAAAATGTTCGATTGAAAAGGTCATTCACATGCAGCTGTAATTACAGAAGTTGTACTGAGAGAAAAACTACCAGGTTGGCTTCAGCCTGTATCACCTCACTGTCTGTCTGCATGATCAGTGAACCAGGACCCTCCTGCCTCTGTGTAAACTGACTTTTTGACTGGCTTCCCACCAACATGCTTACCTGTTTTTCTCTGCCGGATGATTACCGACTAACATCACTGCCATCAAAATTAAAACCCTCAACTCTCTAACACATAACCTTGGGAACACGGTAGTAGAGTGCTTGGTTGTCGATGACAAAATAACATTTTGTGTGTTGTGTTGGCTGGCGGCTTGGTGGCATTCTTTCTCTATCTGTCCATCTGTCTGTTTTGCTTATCTGTCAGTCTGTGTGGAATTCACTGGGGCAGCACTGAAACCAAACAGCTTGCTCAGTAGCATCTGCTCACAGATTCACTGTAATGTGACTGTTAACATATTAATTCACAGAGTATGACAGTAAACCCAAGCCACTGGCCGTCTCTTTGCTATGTATTAAACCCTCTTTGTTCTGTCCCTCTGTGCAGCCGTCTGTCTGAGCCCCAGCACTCAGCGCTCACTTGTCTTTCATCTTCGTGTCTTTAAAGCCAGGATTGCATTGTTCATTATGAAAATTGACTTGGTAGCAGTGGTGTGGGCTTTTAAACACACACAGAGACACACAAGCGAACAAACCCAATCACAAAGTGATTACAGTTCCTTTGTAGTTGAAGGATCAGAGCAACATTTGAAATGTTCAAGCAATTACACTGTGAACAGCCAACGCCTTCTCACCCTGAACTTCTAAAATACAGCAGTCTGCCGTGTTGCAAAACACTTCCTAATATGACAATCTAGACACCATCTATTTCTATTAATGTATCACATCATTAAGCGTTGGGTTCATGCTGAATTGTGTATGTTACAGATCTGACTCTCCATGTTTAGGATGTAATTAGTGTAACAAAATAGGCGGTGTAAACTACAAGATCATACTGTCCATCTCTGTGTCGATTCAGATCCCGACCCTACGGGGGGGGTCACATGGAATTAATATAAGGTCACCTGAAATATTTATTGAAGGATCAGTAACGAGTATTTTGTGTATTAAAATATATTGAACACAGGCTACTGTGCATGGGCCAAAGCCAATGCCAAAACTTAAGAATTTGCTCAGTCTGTCCGTCATTCTTCACTGTGGCTCAGACAGTAGAGTCGTCGTCTATCAACCAGAGGGTCAAGTGTTCAATCCCCAGCTCCTGCAGCAACATTTCCGATGCGTCCTTGGGCAAGATACTTAACCCTGAATTTTCTCCCGCTGCTTCGTCAGCGGTGTATGAGTATGAGTATGTATGAATGTGTTAGTTACTTCAGATGGTCTCACTACATAGAAAAAAAACTGCCATCAGTGTGTGAATGTGTAGGTGTGACATACGGTGTAAAAACGCTTTGAGTAGTCAGAAGACTAGAAAAGTGCTACACAAGCTCAAGTCCATTTACCATTTGTGTAGAAAGCAGCCCAGCCTTTATTCCTCTGTCAACAATAATATACATGAAAAGCCTAAATGTGGTCTAAAATGAATGTTTACTTACAACTCAGTAGAAAAACTATTACATGCTTAAAAACAAATACATTTTAGCAAATAGCTGGATGTGTTTGTGGATGTCTGGTGTTGCCGGAGTTTTGTAAAGTCAAAGTGGGGTCATGAGCTAAAGAGTATTGAGTGAAACAAAAGTCCATCTGGTGATTGCACTTCGAGTTCAGTTCAGTGTGTGATTGGTAGCACAGAGGAGAGTCTTTTCTCGATTTCATGTGCCTGATGTCGCTGTTTGAGATGCTCTATTTTTCTACATTGTGTTGTGCTATCATTATCTGCTGCAAGCCAACAAACAATGTGAAAGACATGAATAGCGTTCCCTTTCTGAATTAAACAGATTCTTATGTGTCTTTTTTTTTATCCCATCCTAGTTCTAATGACAAATTATACAATCACTTCATTTCATAAAGATGAGACCTTTGCTGCCTGAAGTAGCCTCACTGCTCATTTCCCTGATGCTGATGTTTCATGAAGATGCAATAGCTTCATGTTTACTGAAGTGTGCTTTATGTTAAGCAAGGTGTAGTGCCTACCCTGGTGCAATAAGCAATAAATAGTGTTTGCCCAGTGCTGCCATGAAGCCTGAGGGCAATCGATCTGCTGGATGCATGTAATTTCTGTAATCTTGTCACAACCAAACTGAAGCTGTAAAATCCATATCTCGACATCTCAATGATGGAAGTCAACCTAGGTGTTTTTTAAATGGTTCCCGTAAATTTAGATGAGTACACAACTGTTCAAAGGGTAACCAATACTCCTTTGCCAATGCAATGTCACTGTAAGCCAAAGCAAACAGCAGAGAAGAGCCACTGTAACTGAAAATATCCACGCTGTCTGCATCAGAGGTGGTGCAGCTGTTTAGAAAGAATAGAGGTCTTAGCAGGGCTGATGGAGAGGAGAAGGTGTATTTATCCCACTGCAGAGAGCAGAGAGCTTTTCTGCAGCGCTCCATCTCTCACTGCTCTGTGCAATCCAAAGGGGGGGGGGGGCACCTCCCCCCATCTGTTTCCCTGCAGGGGAACTGGCTGAATGAGACGACTTCAGTGATCCTGTCAGCCTGTGAGCTTCATGTGATGATGGGTAGCATGTGCATGTCTGCCCATGTGTATGTGTAGAGGGGGGACAGTTATGTAATAGGCTGAACTCAGAATGACAAAATGTACATAAAGGCACAAACTGTGTTGATGCAGTAGCCTGTTCTAAGCTGATAATTATTGAAGGACGTGCGTGTGTGTGTGTGTTCGTATGTGTGTGTGTGTGTTGTTTGCAGTGGCCAGTCCATAAAGCAGTCAGTGGGAGCTGTTCACAGACCTTGTTTTATTTTGAATCAATTGCTCATAGGTAATACATTTAAAGCTTGGTTTAGACTGATGACCTCCACATTCAGGCTGATGTTTCATCGGAAGTGTTAAAGGCTTTAGTCCAGAACAAATACTGGTTGTGTTTTATAGCTTTTTCATGAAGCACGATCTGCAGTTTGTCAGACCAGATTTCAATTTTGTCATAAATCACCGCCTGGTTTTACTTGATGTTCAATTGATGTTCACATCAACTGTAACAAAACCCTTTGTTAGAGGTAATTTCTGTCAGCCATCTAACAGGTTTTATATTTAATTGTGTTGCCCCCTGATAGACAGAATGGTACTGTATACTGGGTATTATTTATTTGTTTATTATGGGAAAATATCCTTTTTTTTATCGTGATATTTTAGTATATTTAATTTCCTATCTGAGTCCATCTAATGAACTATTTACTGAATTTACTCAGTTTATTTATCGGCCTGGGAAGCTATTTGATAGTGAGTGGAAACTACTTCATAAATCATCAAGCACTGTTCAGTGTTCTGAATTTTCAAAGGATGGCAGAATGACACAATCCACCCCTCCCAACAAGCAGCACTGCACACTACACACTGCAGCTGCATAGATAGAGTTATATCTTTAAATAGAGGAAATCCTTTTTTTTATTTAATGCAATTTAAGAACCTTATTGGTTTATGCATGCAAAGAATTTAAGTAGTTTACTACAAATGCAGTGCGGCACAAACACAACATGCACTGCTCTCTACAATCAACTAAAAACAAACTCCTAAATCGTGTATTTCTCATCTCTCCCTCCGCCTGAAAAGCCAGCAGCATCCACCTGCAGTCTGCAGCTAGTGTCCCAAGGATATATACTGATCGTTTCCTGATATCTTTTTGTAAACATATCTTGTCTTATTTTCACAGACTAAATTATAACAGTGTAGCCTACAATGGATTATATGGCCCGTTTAAGTGATAGAATTCTTAAGAATAAGCTGCAAGCATTCCTTATCTACAAGTAACTTTAAAACATGTTTTATGAACTTACTGGGACTATCAAATACGTTTCTAAACCTCTTAGCAACCAAGAGCACTATGAGCTGTTTGATTGTGCTTATTGAGTGTGGCAAAGAAACATAGACTGTATATAATCATAGGCAAAGCCCGAGTGACGTCACCCATTCGGTGTCTTTGAAGCCCAGCTAAGGCAGTTTTCATATTTTAAACGCTGACTCTGTCAAACTTTTGGTCAACCTAATAACAGGCAAAGTGCTGCGGGCTTTTAATCTCCTAACATCAACAACACGGCCACCTGCAGTCACGCCTCTGATAATTATGCATAACTTGCATCCTTCATAAATTCAAAAGGGGGTTTACAATTAATTCTAAAAATTAAAGTGTGGACCAATTAAACACTTATCAGACCAAAGCCGTTTTTTGTGCCAAGCTGTAAACATTTTTATTTCTGCAGTCAAAACAGACATTTTAACATGGTGTGTTGTTTGGAGTGAGTCTCAAGTGGAGGCTTATTGTGATAATGTATCCTCCGACAGATGTGTATTAGTTCCTGTACATTTGCCTATGCCCATATTACATTTTTACACTGTCTACAAAAAAAATCCTGATGTGTTAGTTTTACCATAAACCATTGTATAAAGCCCACAATGTAATTGGCCAAAGAAATGAAGTGTGAAGAGACTCACAATTCCAAGTAACAGAGCAGCTTTAGTGATCACTGATATTCACTGGGCTCTTGGTCTTTTTAACTCTGCTGGACACAGCTGAAAAACCAGTTTGGACCAGTGGGACTGACTCATAACAGCACAGACAATAAAGCACTAAAATAAACAGAGTCTTGGTTCATACAGCATAATGACTTAGAAATCTCAAACCAACTGAGCCAATTAGATCCAGTAGATAGAAATGTTTGTTTTGTTATGTCGCTGTAGAATTTTATCAGTTTGCAATGTCTCTATCACGAAAAAACTAATTTGTCTCCAGTTTCCAGACATATTTATTTTCCCTGTCTCTAAACATTTACTTCTGCATTCACAACTTTCCTCTGTGGAGCAGTAAGAATGTGTATACACCAGTTTATGCACACAGAAAATAATCTTTGCCATAAGTACATTACAATCTAAAGAATACAATCCTCCATATGCAGTTACATTCTATATATCATTAAAAATAACTTAGTTAGATCTGCTGGATAGAAGATCATTTTGACAGAGTGCAATTATACATTTTCCATTTGATACTAAATGTTGGAGTCGTTGTGCCGTCAGTGTTTGACATTTTGAAGACTGTATGTTCATTTCAGATGTCTTTGATAAAACAGAAATGATAAAGGAGGAAGGTATGTTCATCATCTTCACGTCTGCTATTGTGAGGGTTCAACCAGCCATGGATGGAAGCAAAGAGGCATTAAGATGTAGAGAGAGAGAGAGAGAGAGAGAGAGAGCACATCATGTTTGCTCACCAATATATATCGTCAGTGCCAGCAGCTCCCCAGGATGGATCTTCATTTTCTGTAAAGCTTTGTGCATGCACACTACATCCCTGTGTGTGTGTGTGTGTGTAGGTGTGTGGGTGCATGTGCGAGTGTGTGTGTGTTTGTGTTGGACAGAGAGAGAGAGAGAGAGAGACCTGCCCTGAGGACGAGGGCAATCTAATCACACAGAATAAATTTTTAGACTGCTGGCTGTATCCTTTTCATTTTTGGGTGTTAAGTGGCCTGTGTGTGTGTGTGTGTGTGTGTGTGTGTGTGTGTGTGTGTGTGTGTGTGTGTGTGTGTGTGTGTGTGTGTGTGTGTGTGTGTGTGTGTGTGTGTCTGTGTGTGTGTGTTTGCAGGCGGGCTTAATTGTGTGCTCTTAACTTTATTTTTGTATTGGTCTTCAGACATGAGAACAAACTAAAGTAATCTGCTTTTTGATTTTAAACGCTCCTTCGACAAAAGCAGTACGATCGATGAGCGTGTCATCAATACTGAACCACTTGAAAAGGTCTTCAGCACTTTGTTACAATAGCACAGAGCAGACTAAAGATCTGCTTTTAATCGTGTGTTAACATCATCTCTAACGTCAATAATGTAACATAACAAATAGTCCTCTGATGGTACTATTTGTGTATGAACACCAGGGAACAGAAATAGGTCTACATGTGCAGGGCAGTGCTGTGCTGTGCAGCATGACTATGATGTTAGTCATCAGATTAAAAGACGGGGATTTGATTTTTCCCTTGAAGGTGTGTGCGGGATAATTCAGGATGACGGGCCACCAGCACCGTCGAATAAGAGGCTTACACGTCAGACCATGTGACTACATATATATTTGTATTAACATTGTAAACAATGATTAGACAATGCAAACATTCTGCTTCTTTTTAATTCTCTTGCTGTCCTTTTTCACCCTCTTAGCTCTGTTCTCATTCTACTTTTTGATTCTTGTCTCTCTGGCCTATTCATAACCTCAGATTCCCTCATTGTCCTGCTGTTGTCCAGATGTTATTTCTGCTTTACACCCTTTACCTTGTGTTCACTTCAACATGGGCTCCTTTTTTTATTTTTTGACCCACCGCCTGCCTGCCTATCTGCCACTGCCTTCTTCTTTTTCTTGTAACTGACCTCCGCCTTGTCATTTTAAGCCAAATAAACCTTGTTACACTAGACTGCCATGTTTTCAGTGTGCCAGTTACTCCTCAGCTATATGATTTGAAGTCAGTGAAGATGAATATCGACCATGTGAGCCAAATGTGTTGTATATTTGGATAGACTTTGACACAAAATTAGCACTGTGATAGTGAATATAAAGACATGTTCTTTTTTTGCAAATTGAGAAATTTATATCCAACAAGCATACAGTCAAACGAGGTCTTTTGGAGCTCCTGCACTCTGGGAAACTGGAGCCTGCTTCAGAAAGATAGGAGCTGTGGGAGAGAGGTTCAGAGAAACTGCTGTAATTTACTTAGTACATGTATGTATGCAACAATACAGCAGCTCCATTCACGCTTACCATGTCTGCATCATGCAGGGATCTGCTGATGGTTGTGTGACAGCCTGTGGCAGTCTGGTGCTGTACACTAAACTCTGTTTCCATTTGAGTAGGCCACATGTGTAAAACAATGTCAGTGGTGTTTCCTCATACTGCAGGCCCAACTCACCACTCAAAATGTAAAACTTATGTTTGAAATCATACACCATGTGTTGTCAGCTTCCCCCAACTTTAACTCATAAGGATTGGATATTAACTCGCAGAGGGGTTTCCTCATCCTAACGCGTGGACTCAGGCACACAAACAGAGCCAATTCAGAGAGAAATACAAGGCATGAAAGCTCAGTGTACGCAAAACCTTAAAAAAAACCTGATTCACATCCGCATACTGAACCGTGGGTATATGGGTTTATGGAACGGTTCAATAGAATAATTTTTAAATTGTAGCATTCCTAGTACAAAGACCGATAAAGTTTGATGGGTGAACTCTGTAGCATAGTGATGTGTCGCTCATGAACGATTCGTTCAAAACGAACGAATCATCTGGGTGAACGAACTGAACTGAATCACTTACTGAAAAGAGTCGTTCATTTCTCAACTTCAGTTGCGCTCTCCTCTCTCCCGTCTCGTGTCTCTCTCTCTTTAGACCGTAAGAGTCGCTCAAAGCCCGCCCTCCCTCTCTCTTTCATGTCAGTGATACGTACTGACTGAACCAACAGGACGGAGTCGGTCGGGAGCTCTGTGTCACTAAAGCCCGCCCCTACTTCTCCCTCTCATGTCTCCAAAATTGAGGAAGTAGAAAATATATTATTTAACATTTAGGTGTCAGGAAAATGTGTGTGCTTTTTATAGCTGCTGCCAGTTTACAAACGGCTTTTATATCCAACTTAATTTAACTCAGCTGACTGTTTTAACATCCTCTAACGATCGTGTTTCAGTCAGTACAGTGTGTGTGTGTGTGTGTGTGTGTGTGTGTGTGTGTGTGTGACTGAGGCTGGTGACTCACAGTCTCGCTCGTTCACGTTCAGTCAGTGTTTCGTTCACTGAACGTACTTAGAGGAAGAGAGTGACTCGGAGGCGGAGCTCTCGTTCAGTTCGTTCACTGAACTCTCTTCCTCTCAGTCAGACAGTCAGTGAGTGATTTGTGTACTGAACGTACTGAACAGAACGGTCGGGGGAAAATAAATGTGATTGTTTTAGCAGCTTTCAGTTTGCAAACTGTAGCTTTATCCAACTAAATTCTCAGCTCATTGGCTTATTATTCACCACCGGCTGTTCTCAGTACGATCGCGAGCAGAACTAAACGTTCGGCCGTGTTTCAGCTTATTAAATTCTGATTCACAGGCAGAGCTGCAGAGAAGAACTGAACGATTCAGTGAACGAATCTTTTGAACTTTACTGAACTGATTCTACTGATTCAGTACACTGAAAAGAACTGCTTTTCCCATCACTACTGTAGCACTTTGTCACAACTCTTGCTTTTAACTAATACCATTAGCTGAATTGTATAATTAATAAAATCCTGAAACAATCACAAGAAACATATTACTATCCTACTTATACCTTAATTAGGCTAATTAAACTTCCAACCTGGAAAAAAAAGTAACATAAATAAATTAAAAAATTAAAAGAAACGCGCGGCCGAGTCCGCACATTGGAGAACAACACAGAGAACATGACAGCTACTTTACTGATTTTGCAGCTTATTTTAAGTCATTTTAATCAGACACAGCCATGAAACTCTGGAGTTTTCCATAATGGAGGCTGTCAGCGTTGTGTACCCGCATGATTGTGCTCGTGCATGAACTGTACCGTGCCGAAGCACACCTCTCTGAAGTGTGCCAAAGCCAAGGAAGTGTGACGTGCCTGACCACAGCACGGAGCGGTCACACTGGCCAAACTAACTGGACTTAAGGCTTGAAGCGTGCTTGGGCACGGTGCGGATTTCCAGTGTGACCGCGCCCTTCGTGCCGGAGCCGGAAGAGGACTGCACTGCTCTGTGCAAATGAGAGAAAGGGAAAGAGAGGAATCCACAAAGTACGCACAATAGGTGAAATGCTCTCCCCCCTTTCGATGCAAATAAGATTTGCTGCAAATGCCATCAAATCCACATAGACCAGCAACAGCTACCACAGGCGGTGACAGTGTTGCTAATGAAAGCCATTAAGACCTGTGTGCATCGCAAAGATTCTCCTTCTTTCTATCTCTCCCTCTGCCCCCTCAAATAAACGCAAAAGGACGGCACATTGCACTCAACTGGTGTTGACTGTGGTGCAGTATTTTTAAGAGATGTCAAACACAAACTTTCCAGGAACCAGGAAAACAATTATGCCTCTGAATGACTTTAACATAAAACTATTGTCAATATAACCAGGGCTTTAACCAGTCCAGGGCTGTCTGTTACTTTTCATCCACATCTGTTCTGTGGAGAGGTTTGGAGCCGTTACACACGAGGATGCAAGTTTTTATCTTGTATTTTCGAGTTCCCCTGGTTGCTCCATTCAGACAGGAAGGTTTCTTTCTAACCAGAGAAACAAATTATACATTTTACGTTAAAAAAAAAAAACCTGAGAAAGTTTCCCGACCCCTCTTTGCTTGTTTGTCATTTTAATGTGGACACAACAGCTTGAGAGCTCCTCTCTGTGCAGAGCAGAGGTGCAAATGTCTTTCCACCACATTCCACATCCATTAATACAACCTTTTGGTCGTGTTAGCAACGGCATATAATTAGTGCTAATTATTTTGAGGATAGGGTGCTAAAACGGGGCAGATTGTGGGTGCTTTTTCTGTGCAAGTCATGGTGCTATTACCAAGCGCGATCCATTCTTAGTGGATCTGTCCCTTTTAAAGTTACTGATAACATATTACAATACATATATATATATATTACTCTTTAAGGTCAATAATGAGTCAGCTCGTGTTCTATCTGTGATGTCGCTCTGCTTCACTTACACACACACAATTACAAACACACCTGCTCCTCCTACTCTGTGCCTGGCAGTGCACACACACCTCTCCTCCCTCCTGCTTGCATTTTGACGGACAGACTAATCAAACAGGTGGGATTTTGAATGTTCACCAGCCCACTACCAACATTTTAGTCTTGTCTCCTTAATGATAACTAAATGTACATGTCGTCAGGGATTTTATTATCAAGCATGGGATTTTTTATTTATTTCTACATCATCATTATTGTTTATACTGTATTAACAAGCTTGAATGAATTCGCTGTCATCTTTGATCAGCAGAGCAAAGTTTTGGTGACCCAAACTGTCACACTGTCGACTAAGAACATGTTGTTTGTTCTCCTGGTTCAGTGCTCAAGTTGCTTCGCTTGTGATTTCATCGTCAGGAGCAAGTGAGATCACACAGTGTCTTGTCTAAGGTTGACCTCTTTAAGTGTTCTTACAGTAAGTCAGTCATGTGATCAAACAACTCTAACTGCACGTAGAAAACCAGGATCTTTTTCCTTCATACATTTTTCAATGACGTGAGAGCTGCACGTCGATGTCTGTCGTTGTCTACTTCTTATCAAGCGTATTTCATGCTGTCAGCTGCTGCTCGATTTGTTCTCTAACCAACAGGCAGTTGCTCTTAATTTGTGTTGATGGAATGACTAACAGGAACACTCCTATCACATTAGGTATAAATACACAGCTGATGAAGAAATGCTGTTCTGCTGATTAGGAAAACACAAACAAACGTGTACGCACACACATGCATACATACACTCAGACTTAATGTACATGTTTTTACATCTGATCTCACACACAGTACAGGCATTCACATGTTACATATGAAGGCTTCACACAGTCATACACACACACACTTAAAATGCACAAATGCAAACACACAGTACATGGGTAAAGACCTACACACACACACACACAAACACTTTATTTGAACTTTTTAGTTTCAATCAGTGACGCTAATATCTATAACACATGATGAACATATAGTTTCAATGTCATGTGCCATTGATGCTGCATAATTGTGGTTTTAAGAACTATTTCAGAAAATGTTCAATAACACATTATACAGCATTACATTCTCACCTAAAAGGTTGAGTGTCGTATTTCATAACTGCGGATTGTCACTGACATTTGTAACTCTTATGTTGGTACAAATCACAAGAACATTTCAAGTCACAGGCAACGTAGTCAGAGGCAAAGAGCTGAAGGTGAGCCGGGCCTTAATACCGCTAAAAATACGCCAGCACGTCAGTCAGATCACATCAGACCCCCACCCCCTGCACACTATGTACCCATAAAGACATAAGCTATTTGCCCCAAAGCATTTTTTTTTTGTATCAGACTCAAAACCTGTTAATTTCTGCTATCAAGATGATCATTTCATTATGTGGTCTGTATTGGACTTCCTGGGCTTTTGGACCCAGACCAAAGTGGTCACTCAAGGAATTTCAGCTTTTTGCACTTCTTTGTTGGTGTAATGAGTGATGAATTGCAGAACAAAACTAAGCTAAAAAGCAAATAAAAACATAAGGAGCCACGAGAAATCACTGGGAACAGGGAACAGGAAAAGACTGGTGACTGACATACAAGAATGATCTGTCACAGAAGGGAAGGAACACAGAGACTTAATAGACAGGGTAATCAAACACAGGTGAGACCAACAAGACACAGGTGAGGACAACGATGGCAATCAGGACAAGAACTACAAAATAAATCCAGAACCACTAAAGACAGAGAGAACCCAAGAAACAACAACACACACTGGAACACAGAGAAACAAGAATATGAAATTACAAAATAAAACAGAAAACACTGAAGACGTATCCAGGGAGCACGCAAGGAAACATGCAACACTAGGATAGACAGGATAAATGATCTGAAATAGACAAAAATACAAAACTAAACCATGACAGTAGGCTTAATTTTTCACCTGAGGTTTCCACTTGCTTATCACACTTGGACTTATTTGCATGACATTATAGTTTCTGCTGTCAACTTCTTCTTATGCTAAATACTTCCATTTACATTACCCTCATCCATATCACGAGCACCACCCGAGTCATGAAGTAGTGACGTTTGGGAGTCTAATCGGCAGGGAAATCTGTTTGGAATATCGTTTCTTTTCCTTTAAATAATCAATGTTCAGCACCAGGGATACAGTAATTGTATCATACGAGTCAGGATGATGATACCGTATTGATATTTTTTTCCCGACCCCGACTATTAAGTATGTGCGCATAAGCGATCCATGAGAAATGTATTATAAATGATCAAAAGGCATTGCGTGGGGGTATTTTATGAACAGGATTTTTTTCTGTTTTCTATGGACAAAAACAAAACACATAAACCCCTTTTAAAATCAACCCAACCATCTTTGTTCAAAACTAATTTTCCGCTAATTTTCCCACTGATGAGCCAGTTAATTTTCTCATCATAACACTGAAATAATAATATCCCTAAAAACCACACCTCTGTGAACAATGGTGATGTGTAATTTTCTTTTAAAGTATTTAGAGCTGATTGAGTGATTGACCTGTCAAACACTACGTTTACCCACAAACAAATCATTATGAACACTAACATGACAGAAATGATACTTTATCCAGAACATAAACAGTAGTTGAAGCTAATTAGATTAGCATTTATTAAAACTCTGATAATAAAGCATTATAAAATGATTATTAGAACCTTGAGGATAATAATTGCACTAAGAATAAAAAGTGAGTTGCAACAGTTACTTGATACTTGACATAATATGTGATCAAAACAGACGTTATAAGGTGTAATGCTTATGCCATAAAACCTGTTTATATAATGGGAGCTTGTAAATACAAGCTTATAGCAATATATTATTTATATGGTAAGAATGTTTGAAAGATCCATTTAAAGTGGTATCATACCACTTAAACATCACCATGTGTTATAGCCTTCGTTGGTGTGTGACAGTGCTGTCACCACCACAGGCAGGAGGAGGAGAGAGAGAAGAGGAGGGCTGCGGGATGCTGCACCGTGATTGGCTGTTTCCATACCAACGAGGGCGGGCCGCAGCCAGAGACTGGTGGAGGAGGAGCCGCAGGCTTGTTATAAAACACTTCTGTGCAGCAGTTTCTGCTCTCTGAGCTGTCTGTACTGTATCTCTGTCTCTTTATTTAGTCTGTCTTGTTATCTGGACAGTGAGGCAGCCTCGCTGTGCTCCGTGCAGAGGACACAGGGAGGGTGGAAGGCTGAGCTGTCAGAGTGACTCAAGGAGAGGTCGGTCCAATTTACCTGTGTTCTTGTGGGAGCTGCCTGTCCATCACTGGGGCTGAGCTGCCTGCTACTTGTGGATTTATTTCTCCTGTGAGTGACACCTGGGAGAGGTGAGGGAAACCTGAGTGGAGAGGCAGGAGTCTGCTCCCCCTGCTCCTTCCGTCCTGTCTGTGTGGATGACCTGTGCCCCTCTGTAAGTAGCTCTGCTGCAGACACATCCACACACATTCCTCATTTAAAAACATAAAGCTTAGCGAAGTTCATATCCTGCGAGGGTCAGTCAGGGGTCAGGGAGGACACAGAACTGTGGTACATTTTGCTGATGTGAGGCTGAAGTTGTTCCATGAGAATGTTTTATTTTCTTCATTGGGGTTTTCTTAGCAGCTCATAGTACAACTCAGTGGATCTTCCTGCGCTTCACTGAGCTGTACTAATTGGCAAAATCAGCAATTAAATTGATTTCTTTGGTCTGCAGCTGTAGGATGAGGTTAGGCTCTAATGTGACTCTGTATGTAATAAAAAAAAGAGCCGCATTCAAGACTTTTAATTTAAAGTGAGAAAGCACGGACATATGGTTCCATCCTAAACTATGACTACACAAATACAAAGTCAAGCTGTAGTTTACCCTTAGTTACATAACATTACATCATTTAAAGTGAGTACAACAGGTTGATACTAGAGTAGTATTCTGTAGTTACCTCATGCAGTCTTAACTTGAAAAGTTTAACATTTCTAAACTGTTGCCCCTGTTTTATGCTCACCTCTGCAATAACAATATGTAAGAACCACCTACACGCACGTCCAGCCCACCCACTCATCCACCTCTCTCCTCCCTGATGAGCCTCAGGACTACACGTAAACTGACACTGGAACGGCAGTAAGAGAGGAAGGGCCACTCAAATATACAGGAGCCTATCTGTATAAGCACTCTGCACACAGCACTGTTTACCTAAAGTATAAAGGCCTACAGGGTAATTGGCTGTTCGGTGTGTGTGTATGTGTGTGTGTGTGTGTGTGTGTGTGTGTATATGTTTGTGTGTGTGCCTGTGTGTCTGCCAAATATATTTACACAAAACTGGTTCCCTTTTCTGTATCATTGTCATGCGTTTTTGAATCATGCAGAGTTTTGCTGCAGTGCTGTCACAAGAACAACGTGCTAGAGAGAGGTTACACTAATGTTGAACTTAAGATGCTGTACAGGGACAATGTTTCTCCCTTATTTCCATGTCTTGTTCATGGATCGTCAACTCCCCAGGACTTTTAGCCAAGGGGTGTGTGCAGTTTTCGGCCTCAGTCGTCAGCATGATGTCATGTGAAACCACAAGCTAGAAGCAGGAGACTGGTTATTACAAACTCAGAGGACACATCTAGGTGGAGGTGGAAATTGTTGAAGCTCGTATTTCAAATATCACAGTAAGGTGGAATATTTTATATCATTGTTAACTGTATATGTGCACTTCTGAAAGGCAGCTTGTCACGTGCAGCTGATATGAGGGGAAACAGGGAGGGCTTAGTGGGAGAATTGGAATCTGCAGGGACACCAAATGAAATTAGGCAAATAGGATTTTGTAGTAAATGTGTGAATGGGAACATTGTTTGTTCAAGAGCTGTAATCCATCAAGAAAGATGCAATTCAAATACACAGCAGTACATTTTTTAAAATTTATGGAGACTTCTTTATAAATGGACTAATAAGTATTTCGTTCTGATGCCTCTCGTGAAAAAACAATGTCATTATTTGAATTAAAGTTACCATTATGACATTAGCAAAGCCAATGGTTACCAGTCTGTCATGATAAAAGTACAGTTGCATGTGAACACTTCGCCTTTTGCCGCTTGGGATGGTTCATACTGTACATTTGCGCTCAAAGTAGCAATGGTTTACTGTAGCATCCTGCAGCTGAAGCACAATGGCCATGTTTACATAAGCAGCTTATTATTGAGTCCCTGATTCATCACACAGCCCTCAGGCCCACTCAGCCATGATAATGTGAAGATAGGCCCTACCATACTCTGCAACAATGGCCCTGGCACCCGCACTAAACACCCCTCACAGATGAACAAACGCGTGCAAATAATTGTTCAAACCAACAAACAGAGGACAGTTTGCGGTCCAAACAGCGTTAAGCCCACCGGCTGCAGTGAGGGAACAATTATAGAGGTTAAATGTTTGAGGAGGCAGGCATCTTTGGTAAAAATAAATCTGTCACCTCCACAGGTCCTTACTATTAGTACAAGTTGTACTATGGCTGTATTCTACTTGAGAAGATTGTTTCACAATCAACAGCAACAACACCCACATTGGACATTTTGGCTCAGTGCTCAGGTGTTGTTGTGTTAAGAGATTATAAACTGCCTATTGGCAAACGCCACAGTGCTTTTTGATACTAAATTTGAAGCAGGCAAATTTGTTTTCCTCTTATTGTTGCCACTTTGATTGTCAACATTTTTCAGTTGCAAAAAAGGAGCACTGTGTTACCGTTTGTTGCCTTGTCTCTTTCTGCTATTTGACTGCAAAAAGTGCGCATGTAGCTCTGCCATCGAACTGCTCCATTTACCCCTGACTGTACCATTTCACAGGTCAGTGCACAGTTAAATTAACTGGAATAAACCCAAAGTAAAGTGAGAGTTAGTAGAGCACTCACTGATGTAGGAGTAAGCCGTGTTAGGTTTACATTCAGTGTTGCACACAAAAACCCAGCTTGCAAATGCATGCATTCTTCTTCTTCCCTCCATTCTCCGTCTATTTTGTCCATGCTATTTTTCACCTAGCCAACAACCAATTACTAGCTCGCGCATGTTTTACAATTATCATTAAAAATCCACCTCTTTCTGATTGAACACATTATTCGGCACAGTTGCAGCTTGAGCACGAGTCTGATCAGATCCTGCCTTTGTGTGTAAGCAGCAGACTCATACGACCGTGTGCCACCTCTGCTGCAGCCAGGGTCTCATTAATCTAGCTTAAAAAAAAAGGTCAAAAGAACCTTAAGTGTTGCTGGGCATGCTTTCCTCACGATATGCTTCAAAAGCTGGTCACAGGTGGGCGAGTGGTATATTCAGCTGAGCTATCCATCTCATTTAAAATAATCCACCCTATATACTGCTGCCAATGCTTTATATAGACTTATGGTTGTTTTCAGACATCAGAGGCGGGACATGAATACTAGTGAATGGCACAGTCTGGAGAAGACAAGCTGTTTAATGATTGGTTTGGCACCCTGAAGTCCAGGATCTGCTCTCCTGGGCAGAAGAATAACCAGTGTGTTCACTTCAACCGTTCTGCTCAGCGATGTGTGTTTAGATGCTTTACATAATTGCAGGCCTCTTTCTCCCAAGTTGCTATTCTAATGCTGCAGTTGTGATGGCGTATTTGATGTTGGTTTGCACACTGACACAGGCGCAAGCCACCTTGGGAAATGTATAATGTGTCGTGTGAGGTAGGCTGTGAGTCACAGAACGTCTCCTGTCAGAAGCAGGCCCATAAGCCAAAACCTAAAGGAAAAGTCCCAGCAAACAACACATCAGAATAAACACACACATAATGTGACGTGAATGTTTCGGACAGCTGTAAAGGTCTACCCCGACGTGAGAGACAAATCTATCTTGCACTATTAAGTAATGTGCTACTAGTTTAATGTGTTTTCTTTGAAAGTGAAATCATTTATAAGAAGTTTATGTATATTCATTAATGTTAAAGTAAGGACTTAATGATGACTTATTCAAATGTAAAATACAGACATGATGTGAGGGTGGCCAGACAAGCCAGTAATTATCTTTTAACAATCCGTAGTCATCTCCTGGACACAAAATGTTGCAGTGCGGGGATTAGTGCCAATAAAGAAAATCTCTCCAGAGGTGCTTAGTGTGTTTGAAACACAATAGTCCTGTCAAGATGAACCCAATATAGTAATGTACAACCACAAATCCAAATTAATTTTGTGTCTTTTCGGGGTCAAAAAGGGCACTTCTGCTTTCTTTACACATTGACCTTTACTATACCAACACTGAAAGAAACAACTCTCTTTACAATACACATTTTCATTCTGATTAAAAAAAACTGGCGGGGAATCATGGGAGTTCTCTCTGCTACTCCAGCCCCCCAACAGTTCATTTTCAAGTTTGTTACAATGCAGTTCACTGCTTGCTGCTAAAACAGCCTTTGTTTAATTTAGTTTTTCTATGGATAAGATTCAAAATGCGCTGTGTGTTTGACTGTTTATGGGAAGCAGGATGAGAATTTTCTTCGGACAACACGTCTTTCACATGTATGCAAAATCAGCAAAGACATAAGAGGTCCCCCGTTGTCACAACATCTTTGCCAGCTTCGTGTATATGGGATGTTCTGCTTGTCAACAAATGCAAGTTGTCTATGAGGTAGAGTGTGTTTTACACTCTTTGAGTAACTGCACTACCATCTTCAGTGTGCACCAAAACCTTATTCCTACATAATGTTGCTAAATGCAGAGACAATCTTAGAGTAAGGTGAGTACAGCTATTGGTAGCTGAGTCACTTCCTCCGAAGCCCGAACTACTTGAAGGCAACATTGAGAGTTTGAATTATTAATATACATTAGCATGAACATATGTTGTGTGTCTACATATATGTATCTTACCACCTGAGGGGAAAAGATGAGCGCCGTTTACATATCTAAATACCATTAGTATATCAATGTGGTTGCAAACCCACCTTGAGCAGAGACCAGGGAGGGATATGTGAGAAACACATACATGGCCTTACTGCTAAGGTTAAGTATATACCAACAAGGACCAATGGGATCACAAAGCCAGAATAATGTAATGACACTTGGAGGCTTTCAAAGTTTCAGTTCAATAAGCTCCAGCTGAACTTAATATAGTTCCTCCTGTCAGCAGGAAGTTCCCCAATCTAATTTTACAGAATGCCCTTTTAGCCTTCCTCCAGTTATTTCATGCTTTTAGTCACAACAGACGGCAATTAGAATGAGTCTGTCTGAGGACAAAAACAGTCTGTGTCGCTGCTGTTTCCTCCAATAAAGAAAAAACAACACCCTCCCACTCTTGTAGTTTTTCTCTTTTGAATCTTCTATGATCTCAACACTGTTTTCTCCATTTTTCTTATTTTTCCCTCTTTGTCTCTTTCCTCGTTCATCAAGCACAACTTGTTTATTCATTCATGGTTTAATGACCTGCAGAGCTCTACAATCTGAGAGTGCGAGACAACATGTGAGACATTGTAAGTATGAGTTTACCAAAGCCTCATCCAATGTATTTAACATGTAGGAGACAGCCTTGTTTCAAGCCTCATCCTGGTGCTTTGAGTTATGCAGGTGATTTTCTGTTGATTGTCTGCATCTTAAAGGCAGCTTTAAATGTCACCAGAAAACTGGAGGTCAAGGCTAAGACAACCTTCAGATTTGTATTCATACTTCATCCTCGGTGTTAAGTCCTTGCAGTATTTTTTCACTGCACTTAGCATACATGTCAGGTAAATCTTAGAGATTTCTCTCCCTCTGACCTGTACGCCCACAACTTCTTTTTCCATTGACTGCATCTGTGAGTGGTGCCAGAACTGGAGAGTTTTTAATCTGGCAGACACAGGCACTGTTGGTGCCCTTTGTGAACTCACTCAGAACTGCATTGTACACACAAATTAAACATGACAATCATGATTACTCTCAAAGGTACATGTATAGGCCTCTCTAGGCACCTCTATATTTGTACCCCTATGAGCTCTGGATGTTACATGGGATTTTCTTTTGAACATCATTTGCACTTGTTTTGAAAAATTGGAAAAACTTAAAACATTAGTTATGATACTGACCGAGAAAAATAACCAAACAATCCCAGCATCCAACTTTGAAGCCCTGTTCTGGATCAGGGGAAACAAAGCAAAAAAAAACAGTTAAACACCTGCTGCAGTCCTGATCATGAGGATCTTCTCTGCCAACTATCTTGCATCCCTGCAGGCATCGGATGGTGGAAAGGATGACATCTGCTCCAGCATGCATGTGTAATGACTAATTTTCATCCAGGCTTGATTACCTCCAGTGATAGCAGAATTATGTGCCTGATAGAGGGAGGTTGTGATGTCTTTTGTGTTGCCAAAACGTGGCTGTATCCTGGGGCCAGAGAGCATCATAACTCTCTTTTTCTTTATGTAGTAGAGTGTGGATGCCAGGGTTCTAGCATACACGGGTTCTGGTTGGGTTCGGTCACATGGGCCCAAATATAACAATTGCGACAATTACATTGATTGATTGATTGCTGTGTAATGCAAAGAGTGATACAAAGCATGACATGTATGTGTTTGATCATTTTTACCTTTTGATTGGGGAGGCAGCTGAACATGAAGCATTGAGCAAATGTTTATCTCTCCTTAAGTCATTCGCAAAGTACTGAAACAATTGGCAAGCGCCACCGGCTGCACAGGATTACATTTATATAGTTTGATGCTGTTGTTCTGCTAGATTCCTCAGAATGTAACCTCTCAAGTATGTCTAAGTATACTATAGTATAGTATATAGTACTATAGTATGTCTATGTAAGTGTCTTAGGATTTCAAGTATCTTGTTCACCATCATGATGGAGCATGAGTTCAACAGACCCTTGTCAGTAGTCATAGATAGATAAGGTGAGCTCAGCGAGATGGCCAGTCTTCATCTGTGGTCATGACTCAAGAATAGGATTGCATGTTGGATTTAAGAGTTGAAGCCGGTTGTAATGGTTCTTAGGATGGCTCCATGCTACGTTACTTCAGGCAGATTCTAACAGAGGAGATCCGAGCATCCAACATCTAGCAGCAGGGAATAAATGAAGGCATGGATGATTAGAATTAATCATTAATAAACTTCTTGGAAAAATAAATGTGATGAGTTATTGCAAAATTTTGATGATTAGCTATCCCAAAAACAAAACACAGCCACCACGCCATGTGTGGCCTGTGTTACAATGGGCCAGTCAGATGTCGACCCCTACACTGTTGTTATTCACTCACAGCCAATGGCCACAGTAGGTCTACTGTTCACACCGGGACAGGGGGTGACATGTAGACAGACACAGAGAGACGCACAGAGGGATTTATTGTTGCTGTCAACACTGTCGCCAATTTTGCTGCGAGTGACAGCTTCATTATTACAGCTTTTCTTAAAGTGATCCAAGGAAGAAAAAAAAAAGGAGAAGTCTGAGGAGAAGTGGTTTGCTTGAGGGTCGAAGGACACTGACAAATAAACACGTGGACAAAAGAAAGTAACATAGTGATATGAAGCATATTAATGGAAAGTGGGTGACCCCCCTCCACCCCATTCAGCTACGGGGTCTTTAGAAATCACTGGTGAATATGCAACATCATTCAGTAGAGCGAGATGTCAACCCCTGTATGCATTATGTAGCCATGTTTTGTGATGTTTTTTCAGGTGCAAAAAGAGATCAAATATTATACAAAGTACCGAAACAGATGAAAAAGGAGTGTGAAATACACATTTAGTGAGTTATGTGTAAGTGTTGCAGGTTCCTGTAACTGATTCTTGTTGAAGTGGGGCACCTGCCAAAGTCAGTAGTTTAACCATCTGTAGCCTGCTTTACCACCGTGTGAGTATGCAGAATGTTATCAGCGTGTTTGGGAGTAACTCGATTATCAGACATTGATAGGCTCTTGTGAGAGTGAATGAGTTTTTAAGCACACACGTCATTCAGTAGACCAAGGTGTACGGCAAGTGATGGCATGCCTGGACGTCCGTTATAAAGTGTCAAAGTCTGCAAAAAATATCTGACGAAGAAACAGGGAGATGTTAGTTGGTAGAGGATGTTTCATAAGGACTTCTAAAAAAAACAGAAAACTAATTAGAATACACTTTAATAACCAGTAAACACTCTGTACATGTAAAAAGCAGCTTGAATTCTGTTTTTAAGATCATTAAATGAAGCATAACCACTCGCATTTGAGTTTAAAATGATACATATTGGCATTATAAATTCTGATAAAAGCTGAAAATTTGTTATTTTTGTTTAATTTCAAGAAACTGTAATTAAGATTGTTCTACAATTTGGCCCTCTGGTTGTGAGAATTAAATCAAAGAGGCCCTCTTCGTAACTAAAGTTGCCCATCCCTGCTCCAAAGACTCAGCAGTATACCCTTTTACAAATAGCATTCAGGAAGATCAGATGTTCACGGGGAAAAAAAAAAGCAGAAGGCTTTAGTGAAATACAGCTTTAGTCCATCCGAACCTCTTTGTCTCAGTCAGTCAGTGTTGTGTAGGGCAATAGTCAGACTGGTTGAGAGAAGAGTCGCTCTTCAAGCTTTGTTTGGAGTTCCCGAGAATATAATCTGACAGGGATCTGACCAGGTTACATAAGGCTCTGTGTGTTATGGAATAAACAGAGATATGATCATCCACAAACTCAGCTAATGCACAGGCCTCGTGTTTATTTAGTTTTTATGACATTTTACTGAACCATAAATCTGTCTAATGAAAAAAAGGATCCCTTCCAGATGACTGGGTTCGTGTACTGTATAAACTACTATTGTGAGGTGAAAAAGCCACACAATTAAAAACCAACAAAGCAGTTTCTCTGAGCTAAAGACACTTTTGGTACTTAATGTATTTTATTGTGCGCTTCCTCAGGTTCGCCCAGCATTGATTTACTTCATTTGTTTTTTCATGGTATGGTCCTGCAACCTGTGAACAGATAGGCTCAGCACAGGGTACCCTGTTGGCCAATTAGATTACACTTTTGGTCTCTTTTGAATTCTTAGTTTTGGTTTCGTAGGGGCATAAATATTGCAGCTTGAAACAGCAGTCTGATAGGGCTAAAGATTTAGATCCTAATATAGTATAATATGCCCTGATAGAGAGTTGTCACATTGTAATCAGCCTTTAACTTAATGACCCAAACAGCTGTGACATTTTATTTCAGTTCCCTACAGAGAGCCTGGGTTATAGCCTGAAGTTGAACCCCTGCAAAATGTGAAAATACTCTTTCAATTCTGTCATTTCAAGTTTCTTTTTTGCAGTGGATGTCGACACATATCCAACGTCTTCTACAAAGACTCTTATATTGTGTCTCCATGATGCTATGTGTGCACTGTTACTGGAACATGGCTGGATAATGGCAGCTAAAATGGAATGAGCTTCATTAGAAACCAAAACAACACCAGCTGTTTAACAGTTCTTCTCTTTCAACACTCAGGTTTCTGTGAAACAGCACCATCACCACCATCTATCTCCTTTAGGGAAAGTGTGTTTTTCATGTGTGGGTGTGTGTTTCTGTGTATGTGTGCCCCAGGAGTCAAACAAGCAAAGCCTTATTTTTAGTCCATATGAACTACTGGAGCACACAGTAATGTAACCTCAGGCTCAAGGTCAGTTCTATCTCATACAACCCAACACACGGATGACACAGGCAGATGTGTGCATGTGCTTCTGTCTCTCTCTCTCTCTCTCTCTCTCTCTCTCTCTCTCTCTGTCTCGCTCACTTCCTCTCTCGCTCTTTCTTTGTGCTACAGTAAGGAGAAAAATGCAAGGTATGAGGAAATAAAATAATAGAGCAAAGATAAGCCATAAGAGGATTTGTTTTGACAAAGAATGTGTCTTAAAATTGTTTTTTGAAAAAGATGACGCAAGCAATGTGAATATTCCCAGTCAAGTGTTTCAATGTGGAAAGCTGCTTTTTTTTTTAGATTAAATAACTTCCCTTAGGTTTTTGTTTCTGCTTACGTATAGTAGCCAGACTTCAGGATTGTGCAACTGTTACTGCATATTGTGACTGCTACAACACTTTTGTTGGGAAGAAATGTAGAGCTGGACTTCCTTTTAATAACCAACATAAGTTGCTAACAGTTCTCTATTATTAGGGCTTTGAAAACACAATAACTGGAATGTAATGCTTTCGTAAGAAAAGAGCAGATTTCTGTACTTAAGAAATAGCGTCTAGGTGCAAGGCCTCATTAAAGGGCCAAGTAAGGATTATACATACAGTGAATGTTACCAATAATAAAAAAAGAATTCACTTCACCTATAAAGTAAAGGTAATGCAGATAGTGTAAAGGTAACTGTATCCAGCATGCATCTCTCTCACACATAATGCACGCTCAGTCAGATGAAAGCTAATAACGCTGTACTCTCTAAAGGAAACATTTGAAATTATCAATGTCCAGAAGCAATTATCTTAACAGGAAGCCTGTTTACATCTGTGTCCATTTAGAGTTACAGAGCTGCAAGCACATTCTGCAAATATTCACAACATGCACAAATTAGTTACAACCACGATTCTATTTTTCAAACATTTTCACCTGGCTTGCATGAAGAAACGTTTGGATAGAACAGTGGCGTCCACGGCTTCAAGAATGTCATTTTCCAGTCATAATAGTTGAATTTCAGTTATGTTCATATCCTGATAATTTGCCTCCTTATGTTGGCACTTGCACCTTTGATAGTCCAAGTCTAAGTCCACTAAATCTTGTTAATTTTCCTCCCAATGCGCCGTGTCTATTTTTTAATGAATGCTAGCGACGTGATTCAGGAGCTGGGACAGCTGGCAGCCATTTGGTTTCAGTGTCAGTGGCTGTTTATGTCCCAAAACTGGCTCCATGTGTCACCTATAGTTCAGGAGTGAACAATGTTTTTCAATCCGTTGTTGTCGGAGCTACTGGAGGGTTTCAGTTCACTCTCACCAAAACTCCTCTGCATACAAACAGAAGAAGAATTACAACTCAGTTATTGGACGCCGGGCTCCCTCATGTTGGCATGTCCCACAACTTGTAGGCTTAGTGTTCCCCAACAAGCCCATGCATTGGCCGTGTGTTCATGACAGACTGCATGTGATGTTCAAATCATCTTTCCATGTCTTTACTTCATTTATTATCTCTCTGGATGTCTTTGGTTGCCCCCTCCGCTCTTATTCCTTCCCCGAGTACACAGCTTGTGTTGGCAGCCCGTCTGGCTGTCAGGATCAGGAAGCTGCCATGCCAGGTTTCACTGGACAAACACAGTGGTCTCAGTCACCGTTTGAGGGCTAATGGTTCGCCCTGACACTGTGCCAGAGATTCTCGCTTAACTTGCCTCTCAGGGTCAGTCATTCATTCTCTTTCAACAAACTGGACGGAGGAAGAAAATGAAAGAGAGAGAAAAGATATTCGCCTGGAAGTTTGAATCTCAGCGCGTGTCCTCTTGTACTCATAACCCGGCATGAGTCACAGTTGTGTATCTTCATGCCTGTGTGGGAGCCTTATTTACTGTAGATGTATTATTGAATCTGTAATTCATTTCTGATGACTATGCCCACTGACCTGTATAAATCCACGAAGCCCTTCTAAACAATCGGCTGGCCCCGTTCTAAAGAAGCACACATGAGAGGAGTTGTGTATTCATTTAACCAAAGCTGACATGGGTCACTGGATCACAGACATATGGCTTTTTGCTGAATCAAACACACCCCTCCTCACCCCCCCCCCCCCCCCCCCCCCCCCCCCCCAAAAGGCAACAAGCACTGAACTGTTGGTCAATGGTCAAAAGGACAATATTTGGTTTGCAATGGCAAAGTTCATGTGTTTCCCTATTCCTCCCACTGCAATAGACTTGTGTGCCGTTTACAGGGTTTGGATTGGTTTATGTAACTAGGTTACTAAGGTCCCTCTCTGCAGTAATGTTATTTGTTCCACCTTCTAAATGATGAACATGGTTTCTCTTATCGAGGTAGTCGATTTAAAGTACCTTAAATAGGTTACTAGATTTCCTCTGGAGAAGCATAATGTTTATGCAATGTCGGTGGCAGATTGTATCATCTGACACTTAAACTAGCCTGCTACCAAAGCTGATGTTTCTGACTCACCAGACAGGGATAATCCTGTGAAAGATTCAAAACATCCTTGATGGCTACTTGCATGCCATGTGTATTTTTATATACACAACAAGGGCGGCTGTGGCTCAGTTGGTATAGTCGGTCATCTCTCAATCAGGAGGTTGGGGTTTCGATCTCCAGCTCCTGCAGCAACATGTCAGATGTGTCTTTTGGGCAAGACACCCAACCCTGAATTGCTCCCGCTGCATTGTCAGCAGCGTATGCATTTGTATGAATTAGATTAGTTACTTCTGATGGTCACTTTACCGAGCAGCCTCTGCCTGCAGTGTCTGAATGGGTCTAGCTTTTCTGCTTCTTTACATTGTTTGTCTTGCACCTGTATGCATTTTGCTTAAATGTGTGCACACTAGTTAACTGTTTTGTTGTGTATTTTCTATGGGCACCGGAAAAGAAGTATTTGGCAAAAAGCAAGCATGCATGCAGGTGATGATACAGAAGATGAGAAAATAAAGAAACAGCTCCATGCTTGTGAAACAGTGTAGAGCTTTGGTCCAAATGTAACTACTGAATCTGATCATATATCAGACAGATTCTTAACTTAAAAGTAGCTTTAAAAAAATATGTTTGGAAGAAAAAAACTAACTCAAGTAAAATGTGCTATATATTTTTTTTCATTATCAGAAAATGTCAACATTGGCGAAACTTTGCAGGTGATGCACGAGGCATTTATGAAACATGTTGCATGAAATTAATGTCAGGTCGTGTCGGTAACCGAATACTTTCATACCATTTATACTTAGTGTGACATCACAGGTAGTGCTACTTACGACTGAAAGTTATCTTTATATTTAATTTTTACTTGTTGCCATGTTCTCTTTTGACAGCTGAGTTTGCCTCTGTTAAGATGTAAAAGTGAAGGATGGATTAAGAGGTCAAAGGTTACTAGGTCAGCCAGTGGGGTAAACACACACACACACACAGATACACACACAAACACACACCTGTGACATATGTTGCTCCTTGGTAGATTAATGTAACTTATATTTAAAGAAGATAACAAAGAGTACAATTGATATGCTCTCTTTGTAAAGTATCCCAAAATATCTTTTATGATATAATCTGAAGCAATATTGTGACAATTAATTGATTGAATTGTTAGTCCTCTGGTGCAAAAAGGTTGTTTTGCTTGGGGATGTTAAATCTCTCAATAAACATCAGTGTCATCATAAACCCTGTTTACTATAGCTCTCATTTAACTTAAAGTACAGAAGAGAAAATGCAGTAAAGCATGGCTGAAAAAAATGTTAGAACTGATGAGTTGAATTTCCTTTCTTTCTTAAAAGATTGAAAATATGTATCTCAAGCTTGTATAGTGCTGAGACTCAGCTTGGGACACGAGAAGTTATATTAAGTAATAACACTATTTTGTACTTCTAATTCAGAGTACAGTGTCAACTAGGTGTGCTATTGTTCATTAGAATCCCAGCATGAAGAGTACTGGAGTCCGTCTACCCTGCTGAGACACTGGGGGATGGCTGTCTTCACAAATGCTGCCACACAAAACCCAAATGACATCAGTGACAAGCACAAACACACTGTCAGTAAACCTCTTTCCTCCTCCATTCTTTACCTCATAACCAGCTTTAGATCTCATCACATTGTCCGTTTCTGAAACATATAAGCCTCTCGTACATTATTTGACAGAGTATCCTAAACAATTTGAAGAAATGTTCACGTCCCATCTGTAGAATTAAAAGCTTAACTCTGATTTGCTGCTTGTTTAGTTTATTGATACAGATTATGTGGAATAAACACTATACAAGTGTTTGCAGGTTTGATTTCAGTACACCTTTTCTGAACTAGAATCCCTTCTTTCACAGCACTGATCTGGGGATATTTTTCCTCCACTGTCCCTTCTTTAAAGCTGCTTCTTCGCCTCCAATGATAGTTCAGTTTATTCAGATACTCTGGTCCAACCCCCCAGGATATTTGTTTAATGGTTGTTTACTTCCAAGGCTACACTTCTATCTATCCAACCATCTCTCTATACATCTCACAGCAGTAATGAGTTAGTCCAAAATAATGATGTATGAATCTGTATATAAGGAAACAAATTCCTCTTTTTCAAATTACAGAAGATAAAAAAAAATTGAACTTTGACATTTGGTCAACACTGGCGTTTTATCCAAGATGTTTGAGTTTTTCCAAAACTTCAGCACAGTCTAACCAATAAGTCCGATGCTGTTGTAGGCTTTGTAAAGAAAGGATGAAATGGGACACTTTGTTTTCCTTTATCGTGAATAAACTCATTGATATAATCGACGGATGGCCCATTTTTCCTTTTTATTTTTGCCTCTGTATTTCTCCAGTATATATTTCTTTGCTTTTTTGTTATAGCTTGTTCAATTATAAGCATTAGTTGAAGGTTGTGACTCTTCATTTTGGTATTGAGCATCAAAGGATCATCAGCTTTACACCAAAGACGTGTGTGTTAATCAATGGTGTGAATGATATACACATATGCATGTGTATGAATGGGATTAGTTACTTCTAATGGTCACTTTATATAGCAACCTTTGTCATCAGTACCATATTTACCATTACCACCATCAGGTCCAGTAAACGAGTTAAAGCTGAATAAAGGAAGGACATGCTAGCAGCCTGCTTAAAGCTCGAGATAATAAACTGCTTGTTATTGGAAACACTATGGGTCTCATTTAGATATGGCCAGTGGACACAACTAGGCAATTTATGTGCATTTTGATGTTTGTGTGCATATGTGTGAGTTGTGTGTGTGTGTGTGTGTGTGTGTGTGTGTGTGTGTGTGTAAACGTCATGTTCCTGATTAGGATTCAGGTAACCATCTGACCTGAACTCTGCAAGGCTTCCAGAAGTCAGACAACATGCAGGAAACGTTCACAGAAAGTAATATCCTGATGGGTTATTGAGGCATAAAAATAACAGCAGGGAATGTGGAACCTTGCTGTAATTGAACCCACCATACACATCTTTCACACTAATGAGCAGAAACACACACACACACACACATGCAGAAATCCCTGTCAGTAAAGAAATGATGGAGACCCCATGAGCACAGAATGAGACATAAACGAGAACAAAAAGATGAATGGAATGATAGTGCACAAGAGTGATAACTAACTAGTAGGGTTGGCTGCGGCAGTGTAACCTACTGAAAAGAGTAGATGTTTATCAGATTCTTTCTTGCGGTTTTCTGCCTCATTATCAGAAGACACAGATGACAGTCTTTGGTCAGGCTGTGCATTGAGATCCATCGTAGCTGCACATCACGATCTGCAGCTCGTGTCATGTCGGCAGTGTACCCAGGAGTGTTTATTTGTCACTGACTTGGACATATTGTGAGCTTCATGTTCTGTACATGATAAAAATAACTAAAAACTTTTTTTCTAATTGCCTTAGACACAAGAAAACTTTATTTCTGATTTAAGTTTGTATAAAAAAAAAACACAACCCACTCAAATGTTTCACACTTACATGTCTTTTTAGAAAAGAATCAAATAAGACGTGTTACTGATTTAAGGTGTGATTGCATAATTTATAATTAATTCTCTCTCTCTCTCTCTCTCTCTCTCTCTGTCATTGTATTTCCAGAGTTTGCTCCGAAGCACCATGAACAAGATGAAGAACTTTAAAAGGCGCTTCTCTCTTTCTGTTCCCCGCACTGAGACCATTGAGGAGAACGAGTTCACCGAGCAGATCAACCAGCTCAACATACACCACACACAGGGTAAGAACCTTTATTAATCCACTCAGCAATGGAACAACCTGTCTGTAACTGTATAAAGACAAACACGTTTTTATGTTTTTATTTTTCAGTTTTAAAGTAGGTGAGTTTCAAAATTGGGTGCTTGTTCGGAAATCAAAATAGAAAAAACCTTTTGCACATCCATTATATAAGACAGGTGCGTTGGAGAGAAATGTGTCCATCAAAAACTTAAAGGCAAACTCCCTCACACTGTCTGATGTGCAAACAAACATTTAAGATAAGATAATCCTTAATTGATCCCCAGTGGGGAAATTCAAATGTTGCAGCAGTAAAAGACAAGAAGATGAGCATGCATATTAGTACAAATAAAATAACAATATAGGAAAGATAAATGTAAAATATATTTACAACTATTGTGAGACAATGGCTGAAGGCCATTATTGGCAGCGTTTCGTACTAGAACTTCATCAGGCAAAATGTGGGACTTTTTATATTACGTTCATGCTTGTCAGGAAATGACATTCAAGGTAAAAGTTTTTTTTTTAGAGTTGATCAAGTTAAATGTGGGATGGAAAGTGGTCATTTTGACAAATCCATAGAGAACAATCACCTTAGCCTGAAGAAGTGTTTGAGCATCTTTCAGCTGGTTTGGGGCTTTTGACCCACACAGTTCTGTGTGTCTCTGTTTGCTGGATGTGTAAAGTTCTCTGAAGCATTTTTATGTTTAACCTAGATAAATGGTACAGAGCTTATTGAGCACTGGAATGGGATTTCAAAGTGTGCACCTTGATCTCATACATAAAGAAGGCTCTATTGTATTCTACAATAAATGGCCTACCACGAATAAATCAGGGAAGGTAACTTATTCTGAATCATTTCTGCAAACTTTGCAGAGAATAAAGAATCTGTTCCTGTGTAGCACACAAGAAAGTCACCTTTCACACATGTTTGTTCTGTTGGCTGCCATGCAAACCCACTTTTTCGGACTCCTCTCGTATCTGAGACATTCCAGTTTTTGGCAGGGTGGCCACTGTGGCTTACATTTCATAACTACTAATCGAATGCTTAATTAGGCATAATTAAATCCCTAAACGCTGAGCTCCACTTCCTTTGTCTTTTGGACCCTGCATGAATGATCAGCTTATCTCTAATAATAGAGCACAAACTGCAATCTCATTCTGCGTTTTAATACCAAATACAAAAGCCTTCCTTCCTTCTGTGTCTATAGTGAACCCTCGCAGATTAAATGGGGTTTTTTCCGGCTACGACTGGTACCACCATTGGCGCTGTGCAACAGAGGATCAGCAGGTTTCTAAGGGAAACGAGGGTTATGTAGGGATAAGTAGGGGTAGATAATGCGAAAGGACTGAATGCATCGAGAATGAGGTTTTCTAATATCTCTGGTTTATTATGTAGAGTTTGAATGTGAAGATGGTTCAAAGAGATGGATTTACTGTGAATTGGCTGAATATGTATGCGTCTCTAAATCAAAGCACCAACGCGATGGTTATTTGCTGTAAATTGAGGAGAAGGGCTTAGATTGAATGTTTTAAATTAAGAGTCAAGGTGAAAAAAGCCACTAAAACATCCACGGTCAATAGAAAGAGTGAAGTACTCTAATGTTTTAGCAGACCTGCTTGTACAGACAACTCTTGATTCGACTAATCAAAATCAAGAAACTAAAGCTTCAGACACTCGTTTAAGTGAGTGTGACCTTCTGCAACCTGAAATAGAGCAGCAGCTGGACGTGCCATTTAACCCCCCAGAGTAAATCTGTGTGCAGCACTGTCTGCTCCCGAAGAGAAATGATGACCAGGCAGAGACAGACAGACAGAGAAAGAGGAGACAAAGACACAGAGACAAACCGCTGATTGAAGAAGAAAGGAGAAAAAAAGTGTGTGTGCATGAATCCCAGAAGCCATCTAAATTTCTCCACCTCCTCTCAGCTTTTTTGCTCATCTCAATGTTCTAACTTTCTGTTCTCTTTCCAACGTGTAGAGTTAGAGTATCATTGCACTCACTCAGACAGTATGCAGCATATCAAACAGTTTAAATAAAGTCAAATGAAGACAGTATTTATGCACCAAGAACATGTTCATCAAATAGTCAGCGTATCTTTTTATTCATGAATCCAGTGAACATTTTGAGTGATGTTATGTACAGTGTTGGATGTAAAGTGTTACTTAGCAACTAAAACTCCACAGCTATTTGCCTTAACTATAGCTATGTTTCAAATTCAATAACGCTGTAACAGTTACAACATTTCAAAAGCACTCTTTACTTGTTACTTCACGTGGAATAGTCGACAACTACATAAGATTAAGGTTTAATAACATCCGTCACCACAGTAGCACTGTGGGAGAAAGCATTTCAGTAAACACAAACACACACTAGTGATCATTCAGTCTTGATCATTCTGTCTTGAAAATACCGACATTATGTTTTCCCTCCTAGAGCTAAAGGGCAAGAATATAGTGGGGAGTTGTAGTCTTCTGCAGAGGAAGGAAAACCTGGTCCTCGGCCAATAATAGTAATTCTATTTTCGCGAAGCTCCGAGACATACAACACGCTTCTACTGAAGTAGCTGCAGAGACCCAAGCACGTGACCCAGGTGACGACCACAAAGGAGCTACTTCATCCAAACAGCCAAGGGATTTTTAATCACAGCCAGCTCCACGATCTGTAAGCAGGAAGAACTGAAGCTATAATGTTGAAGAAATGCTTCCCATGTCAACTGGAAGTCTGTTGTTTTTTAGAGAAGTAAATAGCAAAATACCAACATATTGATAATGACTAATGACTACACTGATATGAGTTTTGAAGTAAAAGTAACCAAAGTATCCAAAGTAACTAGTTACTTTCATAATTCAACAAATGAGACAGTAATTCAGATACTCTTTGATAGTAGTATCCTCGTAACTTTAACCATTTTTCAGTAACTTGCCCAACACTGGTTATGCATGATTTAGGTGTTGTTTGACATTTGGAAGCTCATTAGCTCTATTGCAGAGTTGATTATAGCTTAGCTAAGTGTAAAATGTGTGTGTATAAAGCAAATGAGATTCAACATGTAGGCTGAATGGTTGAATTTTTAACATGTTATAGCACCAGTCTAACTTTTTCCCCTTTGCTCTTTCTAAACCAAGTTAGCAGCTGGGTACAGCTAGCCCTGAGCGCTAGGTTCTTAGTTCACTGACTGACATTTTTAATATATCAGTGTTACAGATGAGAGTTCCAAACAGCTTTAAAATAGCTTCAATCCTGCAACTAAAAGGACTACATTGTCTGGGCTCAGACACCACCACCCTGAATCACTTTACCACAAGTGACAATTTTGCTCTTGTGATGCCTAGCTTCAGGTGATTAGCTGCTTTTAGAACATGGTTCTACAGAACATTAAAGACCATTTTACAGGTCATCATAACACGTGTTTGCATGATTGGGTACATGTAAGACCTAAGTGCAGATTTGTATATGCCGAAGACACATCAAAGATGCATTGAGATCCAGTTGTATGGGCTATATCAATAAATTGGCCTTCATATGGTCACATTCTTGGGGTGAGAGCATGAACTGAAGAACTACTCGGTCTTTGTTACCAACATGATCATATGTTTTTTGAAACTCTTGGATGTTAGTATTTCTCATTTCAATGCACACACGTGAAAATGAAAGGGGGTTCATTAAAAAGAGGGACATATTGCATCCTATTTATCCTGGACGAGATGATTTATGTGACCCACATCCAGTTCATCAAAGTGTAGAATAAAGCAGCACGGTGAGGCTACTGACGTTATTCCAGCAAAGTATTGTGAAAAATGTGGACCCATCTTTCTGTTTGTCACAGCTCACACTCCTTCATTATAATGCTCAGGAGTGCCCCCAGGGCTATGTGTTCAGCTCCCTCCTGTTCACGCTGTACACCCACGACTGTAATTCCCAACAGAGAGATAACTCTGTTGTTAAGTTTGTGGATGACAGCACCATCACCGACTGTATTTTAAACATAATGAGAATTTATACCTTGAGGTGCAGCGTGAACAATCTGCTCAACATTGTGAGCAAACTCTGAAGACCAAGAGAAAATACCATATATCAGAGGAAATGAGGTGGGGATGGGAAAACAATTTCAGATTTATGGGAATCAGCATCACAAGGAACCTTGCCTGAACTTCACACACATGATCCCTGGTGAAGACAGCTTTGAAAAGCTGTATGTATAAAACCCTGTAAGCCTGAACAAAGAAGCAATAGAGAGCTGGAATCATATTCAAATAGGAGATTATAGAAAAGCCACATAATATCAGTGCTACTCATCTACCATTAGCAGTTATATTGTTGAGATCAGGCGTTTCTGCAGAGCCCAAGGGATAATAACAAAAACAACTTTTTTGTCCCAACTGTTAACATGGAGGAGTTGTGATTATGACCGATACTGCAGCCAGTCAGCAGGCAGGGGGAGCTCGAATATTTTGGCTTTACTCCCAGGCAGATGTTTCTCAACCCATCTTTATACAGTATGCAGATTATGATATATGTTTTCTCTTTGTATTATTAAGTTATTATGCAACTTCAACATGCATTTCGTTGTACATCTCTGCCGTAAAGTTACATTAATTATCCTTCAAGTCAAGTCAAGTCACATTTTTTATAAAGCCCATTCAAAAATAGCAGCAGCTGACTAAAGTGCTGTACGACACATTAAAGAAACAATATAACCATTGAACCTTGTTTAAACAGTAAAGACAATGAGGAAAATGTATCTTTGATAGCGGATTTTAGCCATTAAGCCATGCATATTTATGATGCCCTACACATATTATTATGCTCAGGTTAGTTCTTTGCAGCCTCATTTTTAGACTGATAGTTCAATTCTCTGACATGGTTTTTAACACTTAAAAACAAGAGCAGCTGGACTACACGGACAAAGACAAGGATAGTCAGTCTCAGATCACTGAGCACAGTGAACTCATTAGCGTCCCCTTAGGATGCAAGTACACAAAAATGTGCTCGGTAACATGAACAGAAAACACACAGTTCCATCACTGTTCTGGCAGATGATGAAAACTTTAACCTTTTTTATTTCATCGAAATTGAGGGTGTGTATGTATTTAAGTCGATATCCTCTGGGGTAGAAAGGACTTTGCTACTGACCAGCCTGTAATGTTTCACATTAGTCAGAATCCCCTTGTTCACTTCCCGTATATTAGTCCATTCAAAGCTGTTTTGTTGAGCTGGAATAGGAACGTGCAAATGTAATATTGATAGTAATCAAATAAGCCACTGTTAGACCTCAGCTCTACAATGGGAGCGTCGTCATCATCACAGTTTAAACCTCCAGATAATGTTCTGCAGGTAGATAATGAATCCTGAGTAAAGGAATACCTTTTTTTGTCAGATTGAAAATCTAACTTTTTTGAAAATATATTCAAAAGTCTATAAATTATCAAAAGCTCTGATATATGCATGTATTGCACAAAGCCATATTACTGTATTACAATATGACTTGACAACATTAGCCACTCCTCCATCTTATCTGCTAGACCACATGATAGTTTAACCCTTCTTCAGTTAAACTGTCCTGCAGATTTTTCCAAGAAGAGAAGCTTAAACTTGCGGTAATAAAAGTTGGGTGGATACAGTCTGTACATAAACATGGACGTAGTCTCATTGACGTCACCCATTGGTTTCTGAAGCGCCTATCGGTGGCGGTCACCATATTGAAAATGCTGTCTCAATCTAACTTCAAACTAACAGTAAGATCAGCCAGCATCAAGAATTGGTGTAGTCAGGCCAAATTCCAGGCATGTTTATTTCTGCTTTAGGCCTTTTTGAGTGGTAGTGTATATGACTTTTGCAGTCAGCCTCAAGTGGACACTCAAGGAACTGCAGTCTTTTGTACTTCTTCATTGACTTAATTTTCCAGGTTGTCACCTGTGTACATCACATAATAGCTTAAAAAAATGTTTTGGGGGAAGGTCCAACATTATTCCTTTCTTGTACTCTGTAGTGACTTAGATAATAACATTATAGCACTTGCATATAAGATAGGTTAAACCTGGAGTTTGTCCAATAAATAATAAATAATGTTTATTCTAGCAGAAGGAAAATACAGCAATAATTATTGGCCTAAGTATACAAGTGCCATCAATAAGAATACATATTTGGTGTAAAAACACTAATGTCTTGCTGGCACCACATTGTTGTAGTATTTTAGGGACTCTCTCTAATTAAACACATCTTTTTTGGATCTTGGCAATAGGATTTCTGAAAACTGACTATCACAGCTCATCTTCCTCAGTCATGATTATCTTTATTATCCAGGCTTTATAATGATGACAGTTCTGATATCATTACGTCTGTGTTTGATAACTCTAAATACACTTCTGAAAAGAGGGAAAATCTTGTTTGATATTGAGAAAATTACACAAGCTGCTTTATTATTAGCTACATGTGAAGATCACAGTGTTACAACCTATTCCTTTGTGAAGCACAGGTTATGATAATTGACTACAAAAGCAGCTTTTTTAGTGCCCTCACCACCGCTGTTATCTGCTGCTGAGCCTTGTGACTGAGACTAAGGCAGACAGCATCTATCACTAATCATTCCTCTTTCCTTAAGGCAATAACTGTCTCGCAAATGGACAGGATGCAACATGAGACTCCGAAGCTTATAAAGACACTGTGTCATCCTGTGTTGTAACATTGACTGTTTTCTAGAGCAATAACACAGCGGACCACTAACATGTTATGCACATCTTGAACTTAAAGATTCAAGATGTACTGTATGGTGAAGAGTTGACTCCGCCCACAAGCCCTGAGGTGCATTTCATCCCCAGTCTCCCTTCCCTGTGTTTCCTGTTCCTTCTCAGCTTTCCAATCCGTTAATTAGAGGACAAAATATTATCTTAAAACAATTCCCAATGACTCAAGCACACATGGTGTGTCTGCTCTGGTATCATCCTGTTTAATGGGTCAATGTTTACTGATGAAAAGACCTTGAACAGACAGATGCTTTTTAGATAGATAATATCAGCATGCATATCTGTTCTGTACAAAGCCATCAACTTAGTATTTTATGAATTTATTTAAAAAATTGAACAATAACAACCACTAGGTCAAAATGTTGGCATGTTTATTCAACCAAAACAAATTGGTGAAATCTCGATCTGTTTGTGTCTTATCTATAGACTGTATATTGAAAACGGACTGGGCAAAAGCCATCTGGGAGTTTAGCCATAATATTTAGAGCTCCCCCTGCTGACTTGCTGCAGTATAGGTCATAATCAACCCCTGCTCTATGATAACAAACTATACATTGAAAATGCACATCAGATACATTTCCTGTGCACCTGCAGAGTACAGCAGAAATGGTGAGTGATAACGTAATGAACGCTTATACAAGACTCATTGTACTTTGATAAATGTCAGTGTCTGTTTCAAACCGATACAAGATTCTGTTCTGCTGTGGACTGTACCCACCTGAGAGATCTTTGGTTTTATAGGTAATTTAAATGTATGCATTATATGTTAGAGAAAGTGGCTAGCGTCAATACTGCAGCTTTTACAGCCAATCCCTACTGTGCAGACTCTCGTTGCAAATAATATTTTGGCTTCAACCAGTTAAATGGAAGAAGTCTGAGGGACGCTGTCCACTAGCATATTTTTATGGTGTTATCATTTACAAAAAAAATGCAGGAATATTTCTTTAATGTCTTCTGTTTCTCCCCCTTTTTGTAACCACAGAGTCAGATGGAAACGCTCTACAAAAGCCTCACGTGGCGTACAATATTGGATTGTCCTTTTTATAACGGGATGTCTTGCAGGCATCCATCCATATCTCACAGCAATCAGACACCTTTTGTGTGTGTGAGTGTGTGTATCAGTGTGTGTGTGTGAGTGTGAGAGTGTGTGTGTGTGTGTGCATGTGTGTGTGTGTGTGTGGGTGTGTGTGTGGGCTCATATCAATGTCGCATTTGCTGACCCCAATTAGCATCAGCAGATCAAAGGAGCGGTGTAGCTGTGATATTCAAATGACAAGCAATCAGGCTGTCATTTCATCCCCCCAGACCAGACCATTTATACTGTCGATCAATCTGACACAAAGTGGTCTGTTAGAAACACGGCTGCTGTGTGGCTTCTTTATACTCCTTGTTTAACTCGTCCAGATATAAAAAAAAACACCTCCAGATGAGGCCACGGGTCGAGTTGCTGAAAGTAACGTTTGCGGGCAATCAAAAAACAGCTGTTAGTAAAGCTGCTTAAAATGATAAACACATTTCCTTTTAACACTTAGACCTGCTTCCCTTGTTAGTTGTTGTCCCCATGGAAACATAAGGTTAAAGCACTTAACGTTTAATTCACCCCAGGAGGAAATGGTTGTAACATGCACAAGCAAACGCGCACACACATGCTTGGAGGCTGTCGATAAAAATGGAGCCACATGTCCACTTCACTAAACACTTCCTATTGAAATGGGAGATCAAACTGTTCCTGAATCCTCACAGCAGGTATTCAAAGACACCGACAGGGCATCAAACACACATCACACACCATGTTGTATTTCGTATTTTGAGGATCAAAGTCCATTTTCAACCACACTGGCTGGATTTCTGAAACTCTGCTGTTCTTGTTTGCACTCAGTAAAATGGTTGTCAGGTTTGCTTTTGCTGCATTCACTGCGATCTACTCTGTAGACTTTCTGTTTTTTGCAAGTTGTGCATTTTGTTTCCTTAACTCTGTCAATGGTGTCTTAATCAGGGCTCCCCTCCTGATTCCGAAACATTTTAAGAGAAAACACACCAAAGCTGACCAGTCACAGTAGACTACTTGTTAATCATTCATTTATGTGATTTCCACCAGTTTTGACTGTGCAACCTCATCTTTGCCACCTAAGGCACAGTCAGGATGTTAACATGCAGTTAGAAAAAGTTGATTTACAGTATCTTTGTGTTTTGACTGTTGTAAATGACATTCAGAGGTTGAAGGTACATTTGAAAAAAATTCTGGTAGACAATATCTTTATATTCAAGTACAGGCAGCAGCAGTTGAGACTATTTTTGATAACAGTAATTTAACGATACACTATGTCTAAAATACGACCTAATTTATCTACAGTGGACTTTATGTGTGTTTTAAAGGAGAGTGCTGGATCAATCCAGAGGCCAGGGTACTTAAAGGAGGACACATGTTCAAGGGGTGGTCCATCCTTTAAATAAATAGAAAATAAATGAAGTTTAGTGACTCGCGAGGCTAATTCTGTTCCCAAACAGCAAACAACATGACTTTATCATGTTAAGAAGTAGTTTAGAAGAGAACCACATCTGTGCTAGGGAAAAACTAATATTTTAAAGAACTCTCAATGACAGATCTGTTATTCCCAGATGTATAAATTACTATGTCATCAGCATACAAATGACTTTGACACTCATAGAAGACATTAGGAAGGTCATAAATAAATAAATAAATATGATAAATATAGAGAAAATGAGAGGGCCCAAGGATGAGCCTTGCGGTATGCCCTTCTCAACTATGCATTTGCTTGGACAGTCCCAAACACAGTTAAGAAATGACAGGATTAGATACAGATGTGTAGGCAGTCTATGCTTTAAATGATACAAGCTGTTTTTGGTACCCTATCAGATCTCTGTTCTCTTTCTTGTTGTCTACATCTTTACTTTTGCAATGTATGTTAAGGGGTTTTGTTTTCCCTTCCTCAGATCTGACTCCAGACAGGCTGGGTCCTCCTTCTCATGATGCCAGTCCTGTGAGTCCTGAACCAACAACACCTGGAGCTCAGTCTCCATCCCACCTCCAGTACCATAGTAAGGCCCAGCACAGACGTTTCTCTATGGAGGTAAGAAGCAAAGGCTCATAGCAGCTGTACAGTATGGGGACACAGGTTAATACTGCAGATCAATGATTAAATGGGAATGAGTTCACTTTGATTTCTGGTCAGGCTGTAATCAAATGCTGCAAAGCTCTTCTTCCTCAGTACTTACAGGGTTGCAGATAAAGCACTGATGGAAAACTGGCAAGGTTCAAGTGCACATTACAGCATGAGAAGTCGGTCTGACATCAGAATTAACAATGCATATGTCATTTGTCCTAGTGCTTAAACTCTTTCCCCAGGAGTCATGTCTTTGTTCCCACCTCTGCCAGCTCAATAAGATGAGTCACCTCTGAAAGCTTTTAACCCTCCCCGAAGCAACAGACTTTTTATTGGAAAAGTGAGAGAGTTCGCAGTCCCACCTTTTCAGAAAAGTCCCTCTGGAGCAAATGTGATTCACTTTGAATCTCTCTCATACTCATACCAGACAGCAAAGTGAAATTATGCCTGAGGGAAGTTAGTGCTCCGGTACAATTCTATGAAGGAATGATGCAAGGGCTTGGAGCAAAGACAGTTTAAAAACATAAGCTATTTTATAGAAAATGTAAGATACTAAAGGCTGTGTTGTAAAATGTATAATATGCAACATTTAAAACATAAGTCAACTTAACTTAAGTCAAACTCCTTCATGGTTTCTTATTCTCAGCTCTCTTCACACTGAATAGTTCCATTTTTTATGGTTGCAAATATCCCCCATTTTTTAGCCAGATGTTTTTCTAATTCATAAAAAGTTACCATTCAACAGTTCTGTCAGAAAAAGATGATTGGGTTAACTTAATAGTATTCACATTCTCAGACTTCCTATTGAATGAAAGAGCGACTTATTAATTAAAATCTTTATTGACTTTATTGACATTCAGTGCCCACCCAGGTTACAGCCATGCTAATTCAACCATTAAGAACATTTATGGTAGGCTTTACAATGAACTATTTCTCTCCAATTCAAATTCAAGTCACATTATTTAAAACATTAACATTTTGCTCAGCTTCATTTAAAATGCAAATTTGTATGTGCACATTCCAATATCATTTTGTTAGACTGAAAACTACTTGGGCTGATGAAACTTAAGCTGTTTCATTGTAATGTATTAAAAGTTTTTAAACATGGAGGATTATCAGGCAGATGGTTGTGCACTGCTGGATCTCGTCATACACATGGTCACACGTACTGACCTTTCACAACAACTTCCAGCAGTGTGTACAGTCTACTCTACACGGTGAATGTTTCATTCTTTCTCTTGCCCCCTACAGTGTGACACAGACACTCTGCTATCAATCAAACCCAGACACCAAGATGTCCAACTAAAAAAGGAAACCAAGCATTGGAGAGACTTACAGACTTTTGTCTGTTTTTGCTGATGACAGCAGAATCCTGAGAAAATGGAAAAAGCAGCTTGTTAGCAGAGCTGCACAGCCAAGTCATATCCACAGGATGCATTCAGGCAAAACATACAGACCTGAAAAAAGGAAATTGTTGAGCAGCATTTCTTTTTCTCTCAGAGATGGATGACTAAACAAACTATGTTAATAAGTCTTGAAAACATATTTTTAGCACACATGAAGCTAATTATATTCCCCTAGTTGTCTGTATTTGGCAAGTACACTGGTTTCTTTTTCATTGATACAACTGGAACTTTTTGAGAGCAGTTTCCACTCAATTTAATTGCATTTCTAACTAATTTATCATCAATCAATACAAACCTTATATAGTTTTTTCCGACTATATTTGAAGATAAAGATGAAGGCATTTGCATTTGACCAAAATAAAAAATGAGCAGAAGAGCAAATCAGTAGCAGTCAGGGTCTAATGTAATGGAGGATGTATGTCATGAAGCTTGAAAGGTTGTTAATATTCATATTTTACTTTTACTAAACTCTTTATCCAAAAAAGACAGACTGATGTGAGTATGTTGTGAAACTTGGCGTCTGTTGTTTTCTTTCAGGACGTGAGTAAGCGAATGTCTCTTCCCATGGACATCCGTCTGCCTCCAGAGTTTCTCAAGAAGCTTCAGCTGGAGAGTGAAAACTCTCTGCCCTGCAAACCTCTCAGTCGCATGTCTCGCCGTGCTTCACTGGTTAGTGCTCTATTGTTCTTCATACAATACAGTATTCAGCCAACCTGGACCTTTTCCAGTTTTACAGTTTTCCAGTGCTCAAACTGACATGGAATATTTTTTTTCTTTTTGACCTTTTATTGACTTTGACAAATCAAAGAAGTCCAAAAGGAAAAAAAACTTGTGTATCTGTTGGACGTTTTCACCCCAGGGCAATTGGCAATTGGTCACATCCACATGACTGTCAAAAAAGCATTTTTTAAACGTTACGTGCTATGCATAGTTAGGCACGTAGCTGACATGATTGACAGGTGGGCGCAATGCAAGAGGCTTAAACCCCGCCTCAGCTCCCAGTTCTCAGCCTGTCGTTAGGTTGACTGAAAGTTAGACTGACACGGGATTTCCATCATGGCGGCTTCTTCCATTAATATTAACAGTCTATGGTTGTGACGTATTTCCTACTGAACAACATAGAACTAATAGAACCAATCATAAGATAGGATGCAGGTCATAACATCAGGATGAATTTGATTGGATCGTAAGCTTCAACAAAGCTTTTGAATTGGTCAAGTAAACACCCCTGAGGACATTTGAAACGTTTTGCAGGAAGAGAAAATACCGTTAATTTGACGTGAAAATACTCAGATAAATGCTTCATTGACAAAGATTTAGCAGATAATGACAGATGAATGAACACTTAACACATGAACACTGGATTAAAACCCGGGAAAATGTGTTTTATATTTCATGGGGTATTGAAGCCATGATATATAAACCCATTTTGATTTGCAGTAGTAACACATGACGAATCTAATTCATTGTGTTTCAGAAGATTTAACAATTGTTGTTATCCTATGTAGACTGCTGAAGAGCTTATGATCATCCAACCACCATAAAAATCTTATTATAGCAACCACATTGGCCTCTTGTTTGTTTTATCCATCCACCCAATGATTAGTCTAACAACAACACGACATATCAGCTCATATTACAGAGCACATTTCCTCTCTGCAGATTATTAGTCCTCTTATCTTGCCTTCCTTTGATTGAATTTGTACTTTCTGTATTAATATAAGCAATTAGAGGTATTTATATCCTGTTATGTTTATGGGGCAGACAAGGATTTGTTCAATAAGCTTAAGAAAACATGACTTAGCGAAACATATGTAAGCGAATATTATCATTTCGACTGTTATTAAGTATGATAGAACGAAAACACATCAGTCAACTGTGAACACTAATGCTGTCTTTTTTTTTTGCTTCTAGTCCGACATAGGCTTTGGGAAACTGGAGACATACGTGAAGCTTGGCAAACTGGGGGAGGTACGTCACTACCAATGACTCACTCACTCACCTTTTAACAATTTTCAGATGGTTAATGGAATCGGCTGACACATGGTCCAGTGAGAGATGAGTGTACAACTCCTACACCCACTCGGTCGATGCAAGCGAAAGATGAAAGCGGCATGTCTCTTGTGTTTTATGTTAACCACATTAATGTTATCGGTGAGTCTTCGTTAAACTTATCAGGCCCTGCTGCGAGTGATACTCAGGGGACACCAGCCTGTCAAGACGGGAACAACACACACCGCTTTGTTTACAGTTCTAAACAAGACAAAGTATGGTGTCCCTGTTTGTCCATTTTCACGCATTAGCATGTTCTGTCGCAGTTTAATCAACATTAACAGTCCTCATTCGGCACTCACACTGCGTCCTCCCTCAAACATGTTGTGCTCTGTAATAATATAATCCGCGGTTGTGCTTTGAATGAGGAATGCACGACACAGCCACTCAAATATCTCACCGTTTATATGAGAACAGTTATTGCCTTAAGAAATGAGGAATGATTTGTGGCAGAAGCTGTCTGCCTTAGTCTCAGTCACAAGGCTCAGCAGCAGATAACAGCGGTGGTGAGGGACTTAAAAGAGCTGCTTTTGTAGTCAATTATCATAACCTCTGCTTCACAAAGGTTTGCTTTATAAACAGTTCAGATCACTGGGATCTTCACATGTAGGTATTAATAAAGCAGCTCCTGTAATTTTCTCAATATCAAGCAGGATTTTCCATCTTTTCAGAAGTGTATTTAGAGTTATCAAACACAGACGTAATGGTGGAAGAACTGTCAGCATTTTAAAGCCAGGATAATAAATATAATCGTGACTGAGTAAGATAAGCTGGGATAGTCCGTTTTCAGAAATCCTATGTTAATAAGTTTAAAAAAAATACATGTTCTTTAAGGCTTTCAACGTTATCAAGTTTATATTAATACGGTAAAGGTCTGTAAATGAATGCATGCTATTTTGTCCCTTTAGGAGCACCGTAGTTAAGGCAACCGCTGACTGCAGCTTCTCTCTGTAGGCACAGAGATGGACAAAAACAACACCTCTGTGTCTTTGAATGGCTTATTTAATTTTTACAAACTCCCAGATAGCTCAGTTGACGATTTAAAAGTAACCATCCACTTCTTTAATATAAAAGTAAATCAAAATAAAAGCCGGTTTGTGGTCAACCAGGAAGTCAAGTACCTGAAGACAGTTCAAAAATACCAAAGAAAGTGTAACACAAACGTTTTTGAAAAGCAAATTAATGGAATTTGAAATGTTTTAAAAAATGTAATTAATCGCAATTAAATATTGCATGTAAGCGTTAATTCACAATTTAAAAATGTAATCGCTGACAGCCCTAGTGCTTGATAAATGTTTTTGACAAAAGCCAGCTAAATACTTCTGCATTAAGTTGGTATAATGTTGTGATGCTGCTCATTGATGTTAGCGGTTTAACCTGACATAAATTATCTGTTAATAAATGTATGTGTATGGTAGATGATCAAAAAGCAAAAAAAGTAAAGTCAATTGAAGTCACTTAATTTATATGACAGGAGGTTAACCAAAGTGATTCTCAGTAGACACAGGAATGAAAGAACAACGTGCAGGGATAAGATTTAAATGAAATGGATTGAAAACAAAGTGAAATGCGTTTGTTTGTGTTCATAGGGAACTTATGCCACAGTGTTTAAAGGACGAAGCAAGCTAACAGAGAACCTGGTGGCGCTAAAGGAAATTCGACTCGAGCATGAAGAAGGAGCACCCTGCACTGCTATCAGAGAAGGTATCAGCAAACACACACACACACACACACACACACGCGCGCACACACAGAAACACACAGTTACACACACATGAGCACACAACCCCACACGAGCACACACACACATTTCAAGGTTTTTGCCTCGAGAGGATGATCATTCTATTTTTGCCAAAAATAGAATTATCCATCCTTTTGGGGAAGCCATCAGAGAAGGTAGTGACTGGAGCACAGTTTACCCGTTATACACATCATATAGCTTCAAATACATTTACACAGAGAGACTGTCACGGTGTCACTCAGAATCTTAATAAGACATATTGTGAGCTCGCCAACATACTCTATACTCAGGGGATTCAAAAGGTCAGCACATAATCATGCTTCATGTTCATTCACAAAGTGGTCGTATAAGAGCATTGGTCTACGTTTTTAAATGTCTTCGCTTCATTTTAGATTTTGTTAACTGCTGAGGAAATAATTCAGAAATACTGTGCAGAGTTTGTTTTATCAATTATGGACTGCTTGCATTTTTGATTATGACAAGAAATCTAATAGAAGACTGCAATTCAAAAAATTCAAAGAGCCACTTGTGATGCCCCTCCCCCAGTGGTTTGTCCCCATCTCACTATTTCAGAGCCAGAGGAAGAGTCACAAAATTTGAAAAAGGGGGGTGGCTGTGGAGAGGAGAGAGGGGTTAGCAAACATTTACTCAGCCACTGAAGCTAGCTTTGTTAGCCAGGGGGATCTGTAATTCACTTAAACTGATAGGGATGCTTATTTTGACTTGTAAATATAAAGCCATGAAACAAAATGTATATTTCATTAAAAAGAACAGCTGACTCATGAGTCTTTTGGTACTCTGAACAAATACTTTTTAGGTAATGTCCATACTCTGCTTTATTGTATATTTTCATTTTCAATGGGTGCGTATACCAACTGAGACCAGAAACTCATTTTTAAAAGGTTGGTTTCTGTATGTAGTAAATAAACTTCTTTACAATTGTACTTCTTTTTGCAATCTGTGACGTCGCCCCCTGCTGGTTGTCAGCTTCTGAGGCCAAAGAGGAACAAAGCTAAAACCCTTTCTCATCTTTAAAGTGTAGTCATCTTTTGTCAGAGAGGCAGCAGCTTCTAGAGAAGGTTCTGCTGTTTCCCTTTACCTCCCGTTCTTCCGTTCCATCAGTGTCTCTACTGAAGAACCTGAAACACGCCAACATCGTCACGCTGCACGACATCATCCACACCGAACGCTGCCTCACTCTGGTGTTTGAGTATCTTGTGAGTACCTCTGCAGTTCAGCCTTCAGGTGTTGATCTCAAACAGACGTATTAAATATGGACAGATTTGAGTGTGAAGACTGTGTGTGTCGTCTCTTTCAGGACAGTGACCTTAAACAGTACTTGGACAACTGCGGGAATCTCATGAGCATGCAAAATGTCAAGGTGAGCCTCAGGCATGGGAAAAAAACTCATCAAACACTTCTGACTGTAGGCTAAAGCGAGCTGCTTTGTGAAGACGTTAAATAAACTAATTTCACACATCAGTTAAGTTTTATTTTAGTTCCAATTTAGTTTCATTTTACAATAAGCTTTTATATCACACAAACACAGCTAAGGAGTTTAGACTGCTGCTGGGGCATCTTATAGAAGAACATAAAATCAGTTTATACGCATACGATACTCAGGTTTACCTCAACTGTGACTTCAATAAATACAATGTTTCATTTCTGCGGCTGTGGCTCAGTTGGTAGAGTAGTCAGAAGATTAGAAAAGTGCCATACAAGCTAAAGTCCATTAACCATTTACAATGATTTGAGGACATCCAATAATGTTTTGTTTAAAATTTCCTTCAGCTTAACTCAAAAAAACACTGAGATGAGATATGCCCAATTTAAAAAAAAAAAAAACCTTGGCTGTTATTTCCATCTAATTTTTAACTCAGAGACCTTTGGGAATGTTGGCTGTTTGTGTACAAACCTTGAGCCATACAGTCTTTTATTAGTTACTATAATATGCATAAACTTCTGTTTGTATTGGATCCACTTTAACTCTTGTCTTTAGATATTATTGGCCACTTCTGCCATTTTGTGTTTGCGATGTTTTCATCTACTCTGTGTATTAATATAGTTTTCTCTATTGTTACTGTTTTGTCAATTATGATGTCATGTTGTACATTTATTTTCTGTTAGTATAATATATAAAATATATAATATCGCAATAACCTTTTTCTGTCTGTAGCAAGAGGTCCAATCCTTTTCTATTCTATTTTAACATAGAAAACAAGTAAACATTATACATATCCTTCACTCTCTGCACTGGCTGCCTTTTAATGTTTTTGTGTATTTTTACCCTCTGCAATATTTTGACTTTAAATCTCCTGATGGGATTTGGCTCAAGCTTTATTTCTTAAGTTTAAACTCCAAATGTGTCGTCATGGGTCCTACAGCCCTCAAACCATTTCTCAATCCTCTCCTGCAGTCCAAACTAAAAAGAAAACAAAAGTGATGGAGCAGTTTCCTTGTTTTCTTTCAATTCAATATTCCAAGAATATGGTTTACAACAAGAGAAATGGTCGTGCAGTAAGATAGAGCATGGAGGGTCTGCCGTGAGTGGTGTCTGCAACAAATGAAGCCTTTCAATACTTTCCTTCTTAAAATCCTATTTTGTTAGAGCATTTTCTATCAAAAACCAGCTTGCAGAGGAGTTTTGACATAGTAGGATGAATCCTTGTGATTGCAACACACATGATACACACACTCAAACACACTCTGCAGATACACGTTGACACTTTACACCGCACACTTATATATCCTTTTGCTACATTTTAAATATTTTTAATCTTATATTTCTGCATTTTAATGTATTTTACTGTAATGTTTGAGTCTTTTTATTGCATGACCTTGGGGAAAAGTCGTTTCACTGCATATCTGTATGAGAATATGACAAATTAAAAATCTTGAATTTTGATTTTATACATACTTTCAGAGCGGCACTGTGTTTATAATACCATTTTATTTTTACCTTTTTATCCTTTGATAAGTTGTTTTTTACTTTATCTTTTAACCCGTTGTCCATGATAATCCTATAAACAAACGTATAGTTTTTGATCATCATCGTTTCTTTTTCTCCAACAGATCTTCATGTTCCAGTTGATGCGAGGCCTTTCTTACTGTCACAAGAGGAAAATCCTGCACAGAGACCTTAAGCCTCAGAACCTGCTCATCAACGACAAGGGGGAGCTAAAGCTGGCTGACTTTGGTATGAAAAACATCACAGTTACATGCAGAACATACATACATCAACATGCAAATGTGTTCATAAAGACACCGACACTTAGGGATTAGATAGCATGTTTGCTGCTACTGTTGCTTTCCAATTATATTTTAGTGCCATTTGGAGATCTTCTCTGCTGATTACTTTAACACCCTTATTTCCTGTATCCTAGCAACTGTGCCCCTCTGTCTGACTTTTCTCAGTTTTTTATGCTGAAGTGGGGAAATATGCCCGACGGTATTCCCTGACTATTTTTGATCTGTTTCCACGTGACCTAGACACAGGTACTGAATTAATGAGAGGACTATTCCAACCTTGTCCTTCAATGACACGTTATGAAGACAGTATTTTCATGTGAGGATCAAGAAACTGGAGGTGTTACTGATCACATGTACAAGTGTCTGAATCCCTTACAAGGTTTATGTGAGACTTAATGCATCATGTTGTTTCATTATCCTCTGGAGACACAAATCCTTGTCCTTTTGAAGCAATTTTTCAGGTGGTACAAAAACAAAACAAAAGATTGCATATTTCAACACAATGAAAGCTTGAAGAGGGGCCTTTCCAAAGACGTTACAGACCCTCATTGTTGAACTCTGATCTTGTTGTGTTGTCCAGGTCTAGCGAGGGCCAAATCCGTCCCCACTAAGACTTACTCCAATGAGGTGGTAACTCTATGGTATCGGCCACCTGATGTGCTGCTCGGCTCAACAGAATACTCCACACCCATTGACATGTGGTGAGTTATACAATATCGATTTGTCCGTATTGGTACATGCTCTGCATTGCCACATTGATCATCTGCTTATTATGATTTACCAGGCCTACTACACATCGAAATGTCCAAATTGTCTCGATATGTGGATCATGCGCATGCTCCCCTGGTTTTTGTACTGTACCTGCGTAAACTGTGCTATCATTCATTCATACTGAACAGCATGCATGCTGCTTTACAGTTAGTGTGAGTCATTCAGTGTGTTGAGTTACTTCGAGGCGGACATCAGGTAGGTGCTCAGACAGATACTGTTCATACTGACATTGATGTGCTTTAGATAGATAGATAGATAGATAGATAGATAGATAGATAGATAGATAGATAGATAGATAGATAGATACTTTATTGATCCTGAGGGAAATTCAAAGCATCCAGTAGCAGGTCACAAAGACGTACATGACATGAAACATTTGTTACAAATATAACCACAAAACCAACGCCCCCCCCCCCCCCCCATACATATATTAACCTGAAAAAAAAGATTTGAAGAACACCTCTAGATGAATCAAACTTAAACCTATGCAATTAAAAAATAGACTTATACAAGAAATGTACATAACCCATGCAGGGATATGTGGGGCACATACTATTGGGCAAGTGAAGATGTCAGTCAGATGGTTAGGAAAGAGTTCTTCCAGACCATGTGAGTAGAATTAAATATAAGCTTTAAAAGACATATAAAATAATTCAATAAAAAGGCCAGAGTGAGCAGAAGAAATATATAGAAACATACAAAGGCCACTATATACTTCTGTATGTGCGTTTCCATTTATCTAAAAGTCCTACAGCCTGTTGTAAGAAGCTGCTCCTCAGTACCTCAGACCTGAGGGCAGCAGGGAAAACAGGCTTTTGTGTAGGTGTGTTGAGTCGTTGATGACCCTCAGGGCTCAGGCTCACACGCACACCAAACTCTCCAGTGCCTCTCAGATCATGCTGGTGTAGCTGCCGTACCAGGTGGTAAAGCAGCCTGTCAGGAAGTTATCTACGCCCCAGTAGATCCTGCCTCAGGCCACATTTCATTCGGCGCCTAAGGCCATACAGTCTTCTTGGGCCGTTTTACCAACCACAGTGGTTTGGCTGGCCAATATCAGGTTCTTGGGACTTTTCAATCCTGGATATTTTTCACTGCTGTCCTGTCCTGGCACCATTGTTCCAGGGTGCTCACCTCATCTATGTAGGCCGTGTTGTTGTTCACTCTCACCACCTTACCAAGTGGTCTGTGAGGAAGTCCAGAGTCTAATCACACAGTCTTGTTTCCAGTCCCAGATTCCTGAGTTATTGCATTGAATGCTGAGTTGTTGGTTTGTTTTGAGACATAATTTTGAATATCCCATAAAATAGAGTTGCAAAGTTGCTTTTCTAGGCAAACAGTGGGACCGGTTGAGATCCCCGCACCCGAGGCCGCGTGGCCCCTCGGTGCTGGCGGCGGATCAGGAAAACAATTCTCCCTTGTGTAAATCAGTGTAGTGATACAACAGAAAACTCAAAGTACTTGGTCTTTTTCGATTCTCTGATTTTTTTTGAAATTTTCAAAATCCAAAACAAAAAACACCAACCAGAATTTACATTTTCAGTATTTAAATACTTGCAAAAATCAGCTTTTTTTAAATTTCAGCTCAAGCCCTCTAATTCCCACAGGCCTTCTGGAGACTCTAAACCTGGATGAAGATAAATGATTTTCCTTTTTCTTTTACTGGGGTTGTCTTAAAGGTCACATATTATCTTCCTTCTAACAAGTTTAAATACCATTCAGAGCTCCAAGTACTGTGACATTTCTTGCTAAAAATCCACTCTGATCCTGGAATTTAATCATGCCTATAAACCGCCTATATCTAAAGCTTTGAAATTCAAATGAGCTGTGTGTGACCATGACCACACCCCTCTCTGGAAGGGTCTCTTTTGCACCATCATGCAAAATTGTATTAATGTGATAAGGTAGACTCAGAGGACAAGACAAACACCTAGCTGTAGGAGTGTCACTCACCCGGGGGAGGGGTTATTTCCCTTTGTGACATCAAAAAAAAAACTCTTCAAACGGCCGGTTTGAGCACACATTTTCGGTAAAGTGGAGCAGGCAAAAGATGGAGAGGACTTTTCTCATAATTGGGAGATCTGTAGACAGTCTAGGGACACATATTATTGGAAAAAAGAAAACATGGTAAAGTGTATTTTGCATAATATGTGAGCTGTCTCTAAACTGACTGCACAAACTGAGCTTTGCGTGTTTACACAGCAATTAGACAAATGTCTAACAGCCTGAGGATGGTCCTGGACTTCAGTGAATCATGAATATCAATTCAGCTCTCCCAGGTTAATTGTAGAGATGAGTCACTATAGCCATACCATGGAGCGTAATTCATCTGCATGCACTTTCCCTATGTGTGCTTGTGCTCATTATCAGTTTGCCATGGTGAGAACACCCGCTTAGAGGTGCTAAACCTCCGAGGAATGAATGTGGTGCAACATTCTTTTATAAGCTCACCTAGCTACACGTCCTCTCATCAAAAGAGGGCTGCACTGTGCCCACTCACAACACAAGTGTTTGCACTGATCTGCTCTCTTTGAAATGTGTGCTTTTGTTGAACTCATCGGGGGTTCTTTCATGTTTGATAAACCTTTAGTCTTTGCACATCTCCATCTTCTCTTGTTTTAGGGGCGTGGGCTGTATCCTGTATGAGATGGCTACAGGTCGTCCCATGTTTCCTGGAGCCACAGTGAAGGAGGAGCTACACTTAATTTTTAGACTCATGGGTAATTTGGCTTCATGATATCCTACAAGCTGGAAAAATACTAAAAATCAAGTAAAACATGCAGTTAAAACAAGGTGTGTGACCGCAGACATCCACATATCTTTGTTTCTTTGTTTTCCAGGAACGCCAACAGAGGAGAGTTGGCCGGGTATCAGCAACAACGAGGAGTTTAAGACTTATCTCTTTCCACAATACAAACCTCAAGGACTCCTCAACCATGTGCCCAGGTAACACTAATACAGTCATATGTCTGTTCATGTATGTGTATGTGTGTGTGTGTGTGGGGGGGGGGGTCCACATGTCAGATTTTTTGTAGAACAGTAAAGATAGAAGGACAGATAAGACATATTCTGTGAACCACAACCAATCCCCTGTTAAGGGGGGGGGGGGAATCTGCATGTAAAGCACAAACTGCAATATTTGTACTTTACTGCTGACATGAGCTCAGTTTACCTCGGTAGAAAACTTAACAGGCCTTAACACAAACTCCAACAGTTAAGAAATGGGATTATAAGATTATGTTGCTAAAACTAACTAAATGATTATTTATGCCAAAAAGGATTTCACAACAGATCCTGTCGACCTTTACAGCCGGATTGTTGGATTTTTTTTTTTATAAGGTTTATTTTTGGGCTTTTCATGCCTTAATTTGGGAGGTAGGACAGAGCCGGAAATCAGGGAGGGAGAGGGTGAGGGAACAACATGTGGGAAAGGGGCCGTATTCGAACCTGTGCCACCAGCGCCCTCTGTTGGAAGTTATACGCCGCTATGTTTACTTGTATGTGATAGATATTTCTTAGGGACATCCAGAAACAAGCTTATTTGTCTCAGGATACTAAGAAGAAGAAGTCAAGTTCATATCTGAAAAAAATATAATTCTGGTAGTACACTTGCCTTAGTGGAGATTAAGTTAATTTTGCTCTGGGAATCTCCTGAATCATGAGAACAAAAACTGAACTTCTCTCTTTGCCTCGGTCAGGTTGGACTTGGACGGGATTGACCTGCTGTCTGCTCTGCTGCTGGTATGAGATAAAAGTCAAATGACACTTACTCACTTGGATATAAGACAGAACTGAACAGTGACTCCAGCGATGGTCTAATCAGCTGCGTTTGTCTCCTGATTTCAGTACGACACCCGGGGAAGAACCACTTCTGAAGCCGCTCTACAACACCCCTACTTCCTGAGTCTGGGGAATAATATACAGAATTTGGCAGACAGTAAGACACACACACACACACACACACACACACACACACACGCTGTGATCACAACTTTAGATTCACACCATTAGTAGCTCTTAAATTAAATCATGTGTTTTTGGTTAATCCACTCATTCTGACAAGAGAAACTGCACAAAAAGTACCAATACTAGCACAAAAGAAAAGGTTTAAAAGTGAAGCTGTGTTCAACTTAAATATTGCTCCAGCCAAAGCAATCTTTCAAACATTTCATGAAGTCTTTGAGGTGTTTTAAAGGTCCTCTTGAGCTGCATGTCACCTTTTAGTTCAACGGTGTGTTTTCACCCATTACAACACTTTCTGTCCACTTTATAAAACTAACAGCCTTGAAGGAATCAGAAGGAAGCAACATCTCTTTACTAAGGTATTTTGCATGTCTTTGCAGTGAAAGTCCCGATATAACTTCTCACATTAGTGATGGCATTACGTTGATGTGCAACAGTATAACAAGGTCTAATTGGTGTTTTGAGGCTTGCTAAAAAACGAGAAACTAAAGCTTTACAGTACCTCTATTTTAGATCTGCATGTTCTGCAATGACTCAGCGAAGGTTTAACTGACTGCAGAAACCAGTCTATACCTTTTTTTTTTTTTTTAAGTTTCTAATATATACTGTCATTAAAGTGAAACCTGTAAGGGATCATTTACAAGGAGCAGGTTTTTGTAGCAGAATGGAACCATGACAGGCTAAGCTTAGACCCTGACGTGAATCTGAAGGGTCTTGTCTCACCATGCTGTTTGTAATTGGTCAATTAGAGCACGACTGTGTAATACCGTCAGATGAACTGAATCTTTTTCTTGTTACCTGGTTGTCCTGTTGACCTTGTAGATTTAAGAAAGTTATTCTTGAACCTTGGTATTCATTACCTGAAGACCAGTTCTGATATAACCGCCTAAATGGACAAATCTTTTGTTTCAAACTTCATATTGGCAACCCCATTTACGCTTCTGTCTTTGAAGTGTGCATGTCGAGCTATAGCCTCAAGTCTGACCATTTGAAAGTACAGGTGCAGTAGACATGTCACAGTTTTTCCTGAGTCATTCTCTCTCTCTCTCTCTCTCTCTCTCTCTCTCTCTCTCTCTCTCTCTCCTTTTTGTTTTAGCTGCGTCAGTGTTTTCTCTCAGAGAGTTGCAGCTCCAGAAAGACCCCGGCCATCGCAGCTCAGTGTTTCAGCCTTTAAGTAAGTATCCTGTGTTGATACAATCTCTGTCGGTATGACTTTTCTATTTGCTTTGTTGTTCATTTGATGTCATGGACATGGACATCTGTTATATTATTCTGCATCTGACCATAATTTGTGTTTATCTTAAAACCTGTTCATGAGAATGTGGTATACCAAAAGCAACTCCTTTGTATATCCTGTGCATTTACGTTACTTTTCCATTTACTCTCATGCTCTATATGTTTCAATAAAACATTCTCTGAAATATAAAACAAATTTAAGGAAATGATGCTCTTCATTAATACTTACCAGAGGGATCCTCATGCTTTAAATTTCCTGAACTGTCAGACACCATTGGAATTAAATGTAGCTGTGTTTTGTTCCTGACTACAGAATCCAAAAAGTGGCAACAAATCTAATTAGTTCAGCTCTACAATAGACAGCACGTTGATTTACTCATTAAAAAGATATCTCATAGAAACTCCAGAGGAACTAAGAGGAAAATAAAATATAAATTAACAAAGTGCTGTCCACTCATTAAACAGTTTACTGTCATCCTTATACTCTAACCAGCTCCAAATATACTTAACAAGTGTCAGTGTGACTAGTGAGGCTAATAAAAAGCTTAAGGACACATTCAGCTTCATAACTTTTTACTCATAGTAGTTCATTAGTGTCATCCAGCTGAAGAGTTTGGGGAAAGTGTTAAAAAGTAAAAGTAAGAGCTACTCTGCTGTTGTATCGCATACAATGACAATAAAGTGTCTTATCTTATCTCATCTTTAAATACAAGATAAGCATTTAAAGATACGATCTAGGCTGGAGGTGGAGTTCATGGGTGGAGATATCATGGGAAAGGATTTGTTTTACCAGAATCCCACTGTGAGGTCACAAGTTGAGCCAATTTGAAACGGAGCATTTTTCTCGGTGTTGTAAGACTTAAACAGACCACAAACAAAAGGACTGGATGGGTTTATTTCACATTTTGTGGGTCGGTGGTCACTCAGGTAACCCAAATATATGTTCAAAAACACTGTAAAAGTGGATTTTTCATAATCTGTCCCCTTAAAGATAAGATAAGTCAAGATGTACTTTATTTTCCCCAGGGGGAAATGTGCCTTGGAATAAAAGATATGAGCATAAACAAAGAATTCTGTAAGTTCTGTCGGGAGGTCTGGCTGCTCCACTTTAGGACCAAGAGCAAGTATTCTGGTCTGAGCCGGTTCTGAGAAAAATTAAATTGTGAAACTAAGAAAGATGTTGAGGATGGCCTTTTTCCTATTGAAAAATGAGGAGTCAACTTGGAACATCTGAAGGATTTTTTTCAAAAGAAATGATTCTCATGTTGAAGGTTAACGAGTAGATTTGGCGAGCCGAGAGTGTTTGGAGTTTTCACAAACCAGGGCTGTTCACTCGACAATCGCAAACTTATTATTCTTCTGCCTTCATTTGTGTGTTCTCAGGAGGAAAGAACCGAAGACAAAGCATCTTCTAGAGCTCACAGAGGAGGAAGAGAGAGAGACACACAGAGAGAAGAAGAGGAGCTGCGTTTTTATGACCACAGCCCTCACAAGGCCTACACGCACACACACACACACACGCACGTGCATGAACACACAAACTCATGTGCACTCACTCATTTCCAAGCCAGCTGACACACAGGGTTTACTGGAAATAATGTGCACTGCACTTGAAATGACTGAGCTAAGATAGACACTCTCTTTGTCCACACACAGACAGTCATTTACATAAAGGTCCTTCTACTAACTGTTACTGCGTAGTTATCAAGGTCCTTATAAGTGATGACACATAGGACTTTAAAAGTGTTTATTATAGCATCATTAAAGAGTTTATGGCTAGATCGTATAATTGAATAATCAACCAAAACATATTAAAAGAGCAAGTAGATCATACTTAATGTGTATGTAATGCTATTATAAACAATAATAGAAACTAATGTTTTAGTAACATTATTTATTAGTCTATAACTTGTCAATAAGTTGGTAGTAGTGTCTATATTTTACAGTCTAACGATAAACATGTTTTTGATGCTATTCTTAATGCTTATTCGCTCTTACGTATGTCTTACTGTATGCAGTAACATATAATTAGACATACATAAGAAAAAAAGGACACAACTTGTTTCAAGGACCTCACTTTGAAGTGTTACCCACATTTGCACACATTTGCACAATCAGCAACACCTAACATGCTGCCGTTACACACACACACACTTGAGGTTTATACGTTTTCTGCTGACACACACACACACACACACACACACGACTTAAACCCAAGATAAAATAGACCTCTAGGGGGGAAAAAAAAAACACTTCTTGGCTGTGTGACAGAAAAGCCTTTTCATATACACAAGCTTGTACAAATTTCTGTTCAGAGCACACCCAGCTCTTCAGCCGGCCGAGGTAGCTACCACATCTGAAACCATTACACAGGTGTACAGATGTAAGGGTTGAGGTGTCAGTTTAAATCAAAGTAAAGTATTTTTTTTTTAAATTCCCCAAATATAAACCCCATCATTCCCTTAAAAAAAAATCATGATAAGACACCAAAAAGGTTTCAAGGTATGCTCATACTTTATCCTTTATACCTGACCTCACTGTTAAGTTACGCTTATAAAGACAGATTTTATTCATCAGATTTTATCATTATGATAGACTACAAGTTACAACATTTTAACATAATGTGTCCAAAGATACTAGAACTTGTAGAACACCACAAGCAGTGGCGGAGCAAGACTATTTGGATGGATGACTGAAATGTGATGGATGCAAACCTACACAAATGAAAAGTGTTTATTTACCCACTGATCATACCAACTTTAACAACTAACATTCAAGTAAGACTTTATATTCACGGGTATCTTATTAACCTTAAAAAGTAAAAAAAACAGTGACAATGTTTAAGTCTTCTAAAGTTAATTCTTTAAGGACCAGAGAAGAAGATGTATGTCCAAAGTAACAATTTAAAGTATGAAGAAAAATACATTTACCACACCTAAATGCAAAGCTCAGAGCAGCTGCTGCAACTCAGCACAACAAGTTTATCTACAAGTCACACCTCTAACAAGGCAAACAACTGATACTACAAGTACTGTACGGTTTTGGAGATGAGGCTGAAAAAAAGTGGTACTGGGTGTTGAATGCTAACAGACACTTGCTAAAAAGAATAGCCTTTGGTTGTGTATCTTTACAAAGAATAGATTTAAACTATCAAATGATTTGTTACGCTGTACACTACCTTAAAAGCGAATTGAGTGGCATTAAAATGTCAGCTCATGCTACATATTAGCTTATGTGTAATGTTGGCTGATAATGGTTAGCTATAGTGGAATAATATGTCAGCTTGCTTATTAGCTAAATCTAATTTAAATAACTACATCTCTGTCACAAGTGTCCTCAAAGTTTTACACACACACAAGAAGCAGTTTGGAAATAGTAGCAACATTGATTTACGTTACCTCCGCTCACATGAACACTGAGCCTATCAAACATACTCGTGTCCACAGACTTGCCTTGCTACGGTGTTTCAACTCAGTGTGGGGTGTTGTTCCATACAGTGTTAAGAGCTGACTTTCACTCCAGTTTTTGAAGTTGCCTTAGTAAAATGTGCATGATATCTTGGCTTGTTAAGACTCTATATTTGATCTAGTGTAGCCAATGTGTTTGGAGGCATTTGCTTTGTGTGCGTAATAACTCTCAGTATGTGATTTTAATCGTCTCCTATATTGCACAAACCAGAAGTGTCCTCTGAAGCCTGCTCCCTTCCCTTTGTGTCTTATACCTTACGTGGCTCTGATCATAACACAGTATCAAACCAAATCCCCTCGAGCCTTGAGCAGTTAACTTGGGAAGTATGCTCAACAAGTACTTTCTATTGTAGCAAATTACTCTCAGTAGGACTCACCACTTCTGTTTATATTTAGCACAGCTCTAATACACCTACTGCAGTGTGTGAAAGAACACACTGTAAAACTGACTCACAAACTGTACATATCTGCAGAAGCCAAACTTTCTAACAGTTTTCATCGAACGACCCTCACAGTTCCTTTGTGATCAGCGCAGAGTCCAAAGAGTATTCATCTAGAAGATGAAATCATTAGCAGACATTTGGCCTGTGTTGCTAAGATACACTTTTATTCCTCTCTCCTTAATATGTCCCGACTCCCTCTTTATCTCCGACCTCCTTCTCCAGTACAACTGAAGGATCCACGTGTAAACCAATGAGAAAGGGTTGAGTTGTCATAATAACTGGTGGGATGTGATTTAAGTTCATATAGTGCAATATAAAAGAGCTTCCTTAAAGCCGTCATTCTTCCAGTCACTAACATGGTACTGTGCTTTAAGATAAGCAAATGTTTAGAAAAAGAGTTGTAAGGATGCATGTACATTCACATGTCCATCATACATAAGATAAACGGGGGACTGGTCGTTGACTGTGTTTATTGCATATAATCAGGAGGGTTTGCCTTTGTCATCCAGATCATGCAATATTCAAAAGTCAAAGGCAACTGGACTTCTCATGGCTTTGTTTCATTTTTACATTTTTACCTTCACCTGAGAGGAGTACTTGGTTCTGAGGTGTTCAGTCATTAACAATGAAACAGCATTAATCAGATAACTTAAGTGTTCATAAACAGTGGCGTTTCTAAATTCTGTGAGGGCCCATGGTAGAAATTCACAAGGGGCCCCTAACCATCATTATGTTATCAATAATCTGAACAGCAAAATACAAAATGTCAACATTTAGTTTTAGTTCAGGACTAAAGAGCAACTTGACAGGTTATAAGATGTTTAATACCGTAAATACTTACTCACATTCTTCAGCTAACAAGTCAACGACTGCTCTCTTAATTCATGTTAAATTAATAGAACAAATGCCAAACTGTAATGCTTGCAGAAGATATGTCATTCAAGTGTCTCTTCCCCACAGATAAGGCTACACATGCGCTCATTTATTTTTATATTAATGGTAATGTGTGACAGACTCAGAGACGCACACACAGAGAATTCCTCTTCATTTTACTTTTAAACAAACTTGTTTTTCTGATGAATAATGCATGCCATGCTTAGCAGCGCAACAATAGTGAGTGCTGTCAGATGGGGCCGCCTTAGGGAGATTTCCTACTGTCATTGCAAACTTTGCACATTTTGAGACACTGCTGGGGTTTAAAGTTTTATCAGCCCTTAGGGGCCCCCTATACTGGCCCGGGGCCCCAGGTAGTTGCCTGCGTTGCCTGTCGACAATCAGCGCCTTTGCTCATAAAGATCAGAAAACAGATTAGCCAGAAGAAAACAACACATGGTTAAAAGTTTTATGATACAGCCACCATAAAAGTTTCAACTTACAGCTACCAATCTTTTTTTACTTTTGTTTTTCTTTACAGCAGCCTTACATGCCCACTACAGCGTTAGTGAGCAATAGAAAGTCCTGTCTAGATCAGAGCCTTCAGTCAGCACTGAGGGATTTTTGTTGAAAGGCAACATTTCTAGAATAAATACTGAAAATCCACAGCAGTTGACTATAACTATAACTTCTAGATCCGCTGCTGACTAAGACAGTGGACGCAGTACTTCTGTAGAACTGGTTCAAATATGAAAAAGTTAAATTACAAAGCTAGATATATTTAAGTTTATCTGTGCCTGGAAAATAAAGTATGTTAAATTAAATATGGGGAATTTAAAGACATTGAATAAAGATGTGTCTTTGAATAACTTTATATCACAATCCTCACAATGCTGATCACTCAATATCAGGAAGAGACAAGCATCATATGTCACCGTCACCAACCTATATGTTACCTCGGACGTAGTGACACAAAACTGATGGTTTATGTAAACAAGAAAATAAGCCCTTTGGACATGCATTAATGAAGAGATGTCAGGGGGCTGCAGACACCCAAGGCAGTTGTTGGTTTGTGCTTTGCTCAAAGGCATCTCGGTAGAGTCCCATGTCAATCCTTAAGTTGACGCCACTGTTTGTCATCGACTCAACCACGGACGTTTGGGTATTTCATACCACATGTATAAAATGACCAAACGTCAGTATCTGACAGCCTGGAAAGAGGACAAGTTGTGCTCCTTGGTTTGTCGGCGTCTCGTCCTTCCCATCAGATTTGATCATATCATTTTCACAGACACATTAGGTGTCACCCTAAGGGTATTACATAACATTTAATTTGGCCATTAAAGCCGAAAGCATCATAGCACACACTGACAGCGTTTTAGTTTTTTTCTCAAAGGGGTGCTCCTATAAGTTTGAACATTCAGAAATGTGTTTGGAGTAGTTATAACAGGGTGGAGGACCCATGATCTAGATGATTGGATCCACAGAAGCGGGCAGTTCATCAGGAAAGACGCAAATAAATGACGCATGGAGACTGTTGAGGGATGGCAGGGGAATACGATACCCAGAGTTTGGTCCCCGTTAACAGAGTGTATGAGCCCCTTAAGTCACACATGATCCAATCAGAGGGATTTATGTTTGTGTATGGATGAGCAGTGACGGTGAAACATAAGTTGGACGCTGATAGTTTTTCTACCTCTAGCAGAGAGTAAAGCTAATGGAAGAATGATGTTGTGAAATCCAACCCTGTTTTGACCTGAAACAAAGGTGAAGGCAACAAGGAGAGAAATTAAATTTCAACATGCTTGCACCTCAGAAGGAAGAATAAATGTGGATGTTACCCTCCCCCCCTTCTTTCCCTCAGTGGCACAATTATTACTGTGTGTGTTATAGTTGTGGTAAATTAAGCTATTTTAAATACTGTAATAAAAAAAAAAAGAAATAATATATGTATTTTAACAAATGTTTCCATTTTTCTCAGTGAGGTTTTATGCCATTCAAAATAGAGCACTGTATTTAAAAAGACTGCAGACTATGTCTAAATGTTTTCTATAAGATAAGTTTAGATTTTGTATGAGATGTGATATTTTGTGTGATCTGTCAGAACTGTTATCAAATGAAAAATTGAATGTACTGTGACTGCCAACAAGGCATAAAATTGATTTAATAATCAATTCATTAATGAATAAATAAATTATTGACATTCTGGAACACACTCACCTGGTCAGTAATTTCTTTTGACTACTTATATCATTAATGATATCCGAATGAGCTGATGTGATGGTCTGTGGTTGGAGTGTAAATGGTGGGAGCTTCAATGATAGAGGAACAGCAGGTGGTGCTTTTGGTCTCCAGTTTTTTTTAATTGTGCACCGCTGTGACAGAGGCAGCAATACAAAGTGTATACCAGTCAATCAATCAATATGTATGTGTATAGCTCCATCATGAGCACAGCACTTAGCTAAGCAACAGTGGCAAGAAAAACGTACTTTTAGAATCAGATAAGATTACATTTATTGTCTCAGTGGGATTATTTGCCTTGCACTTCACATTGCTCTGATGTAGTAACAAAATATCAAAGTTCATTCATGTATCAGTCAAACATATCCAGTTTAATAATCATTGAATTACATACAAAGTAAAAAAAAAAATAATAATAAAAAAATATGTGATAATTAAGAACAGTGATTAACAACTGCAGGTACAGCTACACATCCACACACATCCACTCACAACCGCACGCCCATATGTACACACATACACACCTTACAGTTTAAGTGATGTTGAGGGCTTTGATAGAAAAGGGGACAAAGGAATTTTTCAAACGGTTGTCCCTGACTGAGGGAACCCTGTATTGTCTGCCTGAAGGGAGGAGCTGCCCACAGAAATGACTCTGCCCTGAAAACCCAAGTGAAAAAAAAGTTTGCTTACTAGATATTGTTGGGGTCAAAAGCTTTCTGTCATGCCTGACTTTTGTTCACGGTCGTACCCAGCTCCAAATGACTAACAGTTAAGTTCAATGGACCCACTCCACAACTTTTACGTTAAAAAAAGAGGGGATTTACACTGTGAAACAGGCAACAATTAATAAAATGTGTTTCTTTGTTGTGTTTATTAGTGATGGTGAGTATAGGTTTAAAATGATTTGGTTATGATTGCTAACCTGTTTTATCTAATCCTAATGGACCCCCCCCATGGGCCTGGGCCCAGGAAAGCTTTCCCTTTGTTTCCCCCCTTATGGACGCCCTTGCTCAGAGTGGAGAACATGAGATGGGTCTGAGAGGATTTGTTTTGTGCCTGGGATGTTGATGGACTCCCCTTGATCAAACAGCCATGCTGCTACTGTGTTTGGGTTGGAAAGTGGGTTAGATGCAGAAAGAAAGACAAGACTAGAGAAAATCAGAGTAACAACAATAATAAAATAAAATGAATAAAAAATAATTATGGCTACAATGTCAGTATTAATGGTTAAAGTATTGGTATGAGCAGTAACAGAACAGTATGACCAATTATTATAATAATAACATTAGAAACTATAATAACAGTGAAAAGGAGAGGACTGGTATGTTAACAGTAGCAGTTAAAGTCGAGCACCTTTAAGATTCACATTAAAATTCATTGTTGTGATAATTAATATAATACTGATATTAACAATTATAGCAGTTGGATTCAGGCAGTTTCAGCAGCAGTAGACCGTCCTACCATCCAGAGGAACCAACGAGACAAGGGAGCATGGGATCTCTCAGGAAAATATATGTTTAGTAATTTAAATAGTACATGAAGATTTATTATTAATATTGCTCTTACCTTTCTAATAGATGTATTGACCTCTATAAAATGGTAGTTAAAGGAGACCTTTCTACTCTTCTTATCGCCTGCATTATTACAAAATAATTCAATAATGTCCTTTCAAAGGCCAACAGCTGTGACTCTAAACCTGTCGAACCAGTTGAGACTGAAGGTATTTTTGGATTTCAATGCTGCTTGTTTAGAATCTCTTTTGTATCTCTTTTATTACATGGATTACGCCTGTTAATACCCTATTCTTAAAGGTTTTATTGTTATGTGTTCCTTGTTCAGATTTTTGAAGATTGAAGACGGGAGGACAGCAAACCCCAGTGGGTTTAATGCACGTACGTACACTACAGCCTTCAGGTGTGGCCTGTTACTTATTACCTAGGACAGATTTGAGGTACAGTGCTTCTATTCAATGAAACTTTAAACCCCTACTCAAATAGTAGATGAGAATTTGCTACTTTATAACCCAAAGCATTATTGGTAACATGTTTGATGAAAGGTAATGTTACATTAACATTAAAGATCATGAAGATCATGTTTATTTAAAGTTATATATGATTGGGTACTTCCTTCATGAGCCTGAGAGTGGACAAAGATCATCTTGTTTGTCTTCATCATTCTTCATGGGAGACTGGGAGTCAGAAAAGTTTGACATCTGCACCACCAGAAACTGATTTAGACATTTTAAAACTGTATTCATAAATGTATTTTATTTCGATGAAAGCATAATCAAAGGGAAATTAAAGTAAGTGTGGTTTTTCTACTGCACTCTGATTCACACAGAAACATGTTTCTTTTTCCAACTTTCAATGAATTCCTGTGGCCTAGTTTCCAGTTATTTTAAGATTTTACTATCCAAACATGTGATAGACCCATGATGAAACATGAAACATCATGTTATCTAACTAATGAACTAATGCAGCTCAGCTCCACCAGCTACAAAGAGCCTCAATTCTACTAACGCATATATGCATCATTTATCATTATTATGTGATATAATAACATTGTGATGTAAAAATGTCATCCTCACTGGAATATATTGGTTAATTTATGATCTATTCTGTTTAATGTGTATTTGAGCCTTCTTGTCTGTGCTGCTGCAACGCCTGAATTTCCCCTCTGGGGATCAATAAAGTATTATCCTATCCTATTCAGCATGCTTTAAACTAACCTCACCTCAAATACATGGGAGTCTTTTTTTTTCTGTACAAATCCAGCTTAAGTAGTGACTCACAATGTTTTAACACAACATGTATGAAACCACTATCCTATTGAAAGTGTGATTGATTTAAGAAAGTGAAAAAGACACATTTGATAAATATATATATACATAACAGAAATAAAGTGTATTACTGCTAGTGGCTTTCTTTGCATTTCAATGTAGCACTTTTCTTTTTGTTAGAACTTCGTCTTGATATTTTAGAAATACATCATCGTTTTGAGCCTGTAAAGAATGAAACTTAGAAAATGTGTATATTCATTGCCGCTCTATAGAGTTATTTTTCAAAGTCAATACATTTCTGTTCTGGGCTGTAAGATACTTCAGATACTTATAAACGGTATTAGTTAACATACCAGTATGATTAGTGCAGATAGAAAGCATAAAAATGCTTCTCATCTGTGGTTGTTGCCACTTTAAACTTCAACTCCCCTTAAAAAGTCAGTGCTGCAGTTTTGCCACTTTGATCAAGAGAGTCTAGCTCCGCCTCTGCATGTCTATTTAAATATATTTTAACCCGACATGTTTCGGTTTTATTCAAAGTGTAAGCATGATAATTGTTAACTGTTGGGAGACACATTTATGGTCTGTAGACATAACAGCCATAAAAACTGTTGTGTTCCCACAACTTAAACAAGCTCAGTGTTATCACATGGAAATGACGCCACCAGAGGCTGAGAAGTTAAAAGTACTTGTACAATGTTTTAATGTTGCTTCTAGTTAAGTATTTCTTCCACCAGTTTTGCTCATGTCCTCATCCACGAGTGAAACTGATCTGAAGCCTGTCAGCTGTAGTGGGCGGTGCCTATGCTACATCAGCCAATCAGGGTCATGTCCGTCAATAAAGTGGCACTAAAGCGGACCGTCCTCAGTCTGAGTGACTCGTACAGTTGTGTTGACTTTCTCCGTTGGTAGTGTGTGTATTTATGAAGACGGAGCTCAATGAACAGCTTCCAGTCGCTCGGTATCTGTAGGTTTCAGGAGATCAGAGCGACATGAAGCTCCTGGACGAGCGGATCTGTTCGCTCTTTAAGCGCCACTGGCAGCACACTCTTACCTACTGGAGTGTGTTCTTCAGTTTCGGCATGTGTATCGCCTTCCTTGGTCCCACCATCCTGGACCTGAGGTGTCAGACTCAGTCCACGCTGCAGCAGATCACCTGGGTCTTCTTTTCTCAGCAGCTCTTCCTGCTGGTGGGCAGCAGCGTGGGAGGACTTTTCAAGAAGACGTGAGTGAGCTTGTTTGAGTTGGATGCTTTTAGACTATGACACAAGATCGTATCCAAAGGTAATGAAGTTAAGACTAAATATGCATGTGGTAAATGGGACGCTAGACTCCTACTTAATGTAGGCTAACTAATGTAACTTTTTTTTTCTAAATATTATATCATCCAACACATTACTCCATGATTGTCTTTAAGGCATACAAACTCAAGCTAATTTAGAAGTATTAAAGTTGTTTTAGTTTTCTTTTTTTTGAAAACATCAATTAGGACCCCATTCATTATAATAATAACAACAACAACAGTAATATTTATTTTTGGTTACTACTAGTCAAGCCTAGTTTGTGGCCAAATTGTTTCAGCACTAGAATTCTTCTCTACTCATTGAGTTTTAAAATGATGCAAAGTTTTTAAAGTAAAAATATTTTTGGGAAAATTAAGTTATTTTTTTTGTTATTTGAATGAATTTGATGCACAAAATGAAACAAAACATTTAGATAAGATAAAATAACCCTTTATTAATCGCTCTATGGGAGATTAAGGTTATAAAAAAAAGATAACCAGGAGGTAAAACTAAAGTGAATCAAACACAGATATCATTGCCTTTTATTATTTAAGTCATGGGAATACACTTGTTAAATTTAGCAATGTGGATCAGCAAGTGGTGCCCGCTTCATTTAACCTCTAGAATTTAGACCTGAGTATTTCAGGCATTAAGAAAATCAAATAACATTAGTACATACCAGGTAGAAATGTCAACATGTAACATCATTAATAAAGCACACATTGAGATAAAAAAAAAATAAAGACCATAATAGAGCTAAATAAGTACAATGAGTACAAACAATTCATCATCCCTACACAGTTTGGTTTGTGGAGGATCAATGTTCTTTGTGTGGGTGAGGTTCTGCTTGAGAATTTGGACACGCAACTCCAACATTTCTCAAACCCGGCTACAGCACAGCCCTTGATGTAAAAGAAATAATGTGAATAGAGTGACTGTGTCAATGTGAAGTATTTCATTGTCCATATTGAGATGTTTACCTACAGTTGCTTTATTCTTAATTTGACTGTCAAATCTGGGATATTCAAATAGCAGATGGATGTTTCAGGCCGTCCTTCACACATTGAGCAGCCTGTAGGCCTGGCATGCATGTGTGTGTTATTAGACTCTGAGGTGAAAAGAAACTGGTGTTTTCCATGCATGCAACACAATTGCAAAATAACTAGTGTCGTTCCTTTATCACAGAGAAGTTTTTTTTTTGATAAATGGATGGTTTCACAGACCATTTGTATCTGCCACCTGTAAGCCCTGTCAGTTAAATCATGATTGGACTTCAATTGTAACACACCTTTCTCAGAGTATTACAGTGTTTCACCCTACTGCTACTTTCCATTATACAAATGCATTTATACACTAATGACGCAGGCAGTCACAAGGTGAAAACCTGCCCGTCAGGAACTAATGTATTTCAGTCACACACACACACCTATGCCTTTAGAAGCAGTTTGGGGTTCAGTGTCTTGCCATAGGCCACTTCTACATTAAGACTACAGGAGCAGGTGATTCAACCAACGATCTTTCCAAAAGAATCAATAAGTAGATGAAGATAATTCACTATCAAAATTAATTATCTTGATCGTAAATATTAACAAGCCTATAAAATGATCATGCTAACATAAACATAAAAAAACAATGATAACATGACAATGAGCTCAATGTCAATAAACACAAAGTTCAGCCGAGGTCGTAGAGAATGTCATTACTTTAAGAGTAATTTCATAAATAAATAGAAATGTAAGCTGGCCCTTGGTGCAGCGTTGGGGAATCCTGATTCAATTTATAAAACTAAGGTGGGTTTGAATGTATGTAGGAAATGTCATGCTTAATGAAAAGTTGAGTTGATCCAGTCTAGATTTGAGACATTTCAGTGAATAAGTGAAAGTGTATTGACCTCATGATGGAACTAGAAAGAAAGGTCAGGGGATTGCCAGAGTCTGTAGGATTCTACTTCTTGGGATCATCGATGTAAATTCATGGAAATCCATGCGACAGTTGCAAAGATCTGGATCAAAGTGGGGCAAAGTCACAGCCTTGTCAATCTAATAGCAATGTCAGGAATCAAATCATATCAATGAACAATGGCCCTGTATACATGCGGCCCTGTTCTCTCTCCCCCTACCTGCAACACACTCTGGCTGTATCCAAATTGGCAAGTACAGATACTCAATCTTTCAGTAGTCAGTAGGCAGTACCTACTATCCGTGCTGCATACTGTTAGTACCTACTATTCAGTAGGCAGATATTTGTTCTTACTTCGTCTGATTCATTCAGTAAGGAAGTGGCGTCATTTACGTTACCCGAACCGGCTGCATTCACCCGTTTTTTAGTTTTAGTTTTAGTTTTTTTTTAGTTTATCTTTATTCAAGAAGAGTAATGCGCATATACAGTCAGGTAAACAAAAAACAATATCACAATGTAAATCAAGTAAAGGCAGATTGAATAACTAAATAACATACAGTAGCCTTCATAAAGAAAAGTACAAATGAAAGACAGTAATATACAGAATATAAAATAAACAATAAAGACACATTTAAATAGTGAAATCATTATTTAAATAGAGGGGGGAAAGGTTTTATAATAATGCAGACATTTGTTATATTTTCTGTTGTTAATTAAAAGTAGTGATTTCAGTCGGGACTTTAACTCTACATTAAAAATTGATTCAATTAATCCACGCTCGTTTGTTTTGATTTGAAGGCAGACGTGACGTGACGATTTACGTTTAATTTCGCAATGCATTGTGGGAGTTAAAATACAATTCATTTCCTGAAAGCACGCATCCGATCCATACTGCATGAAACCCGGAAGTTAGTATCCATACTTGAAATGTTCAGTATACTGAGGTGGACCCAAACAATGCATACTGAATGACCACAAAGTTCAGTATACTGAAACTCCATACTGAATAGTACGTACTGGCCAGCAACATGCTGAGGAGATTTTGTTCCCCATTTTTACTTTTCTCTATCTACTGTAGGTGTCTGTTTTTCTCACCTGGCATGTTGAGATTGTTTGGTTTTGTTGTGTTAGTTTGGGCTGGAGATCACTGTTCGTCCTTATCTTTTCTTCTCAGGCAGTTTCAGTGCCGGGAGCGAGACCCATTAAATGGTTGGCTTGGCAACTTCCCATCTTTCGTTTAAAACTGATTCAAAAGTGAAAGTTATCCTGAACTATTTGACCATGTTGATATACGTCTATCTTTCGAAAATATTTTAACAAGAAATGTGTCAATTTGTCTCACAATCACTCATGTAGATTTTCAATAGCTGTAGCGGCTAAAATGATTGTACAAGTGAGCAGTGCATTACAGTCACCAATGAAATGAACACGCAAACACAAATAAACTGGATTTCAAACTCAAACTCTCTTGTTAACATTACCATAAAGTACCATATTTACAATTTCTGCATGGAAATAAAAAAAAATGTGTTGAATGATATCTTTGCACAGATGGGATTTTACGCGACCCCTGCAAAACGATTTTGAGAAATGCTGCTACAATCATCATTTTCATCAACCTTTCAACACTTAAATGAACACATTTTCAAAATCATGAAACCAAATGATGTTTCTGACACGGTGACACTGTAACCATATATGAGCCTGTTGAAAATCGGTGAATAAGAGTTGATGGGGGCACTGACCCAGCATCACTCGCTTTTCAACCAGATATCTGTGTTGATATCTCAGTCATTGCTCACTGTGCTGTAGACTGTCTTTAAGTATGGTCCGACCAATATTGGATATTTGAGACCAATACAGTATGAGAGGAAGAAACCACAGATGAGTGGTGGATAAAATGCAGCTTGGGGGCATAAAGGGTGGAGGTCCAGACCACCATGTTCATTTTTGATGCTACATGTGCTGCAGACGGTGTCGAGAGTATTGGCAACTGTGACTCAGAGTGTCCTCTGGATAAGCACTACAGTAATGTATTCTAAACTGGTTCAAATAATAGTATAAATGTTTATTAAGAAAGTGTGAGTTCAGTGTGGTTAATTTATTCATGTTTAGAAACTTGTGATTACTGCCAGAACTGATTTGAGCCGCTCTACGTATATTTCTTTTTGCCTCTTAATGACAAGCCCTTTAAGAAATGTCTCCTGAACAAAATAAAAGTATTCTGGAAAAAGGTTAAACATATATTGTGGAAAGTTGGCAGGAAAGAATGAGAGTACCAGGTGAAGATAATTTGTGCAGCTGCTGGAGGGCTGTGATAAAGCCACTGGGTAAATAAAAGCCAGTGGAGCAGCAAACCATCAAGGTGACTTAACTCAAACAACAAAACACTGTGGCAAGGTCTGAGTAATGGTACAAGTATGAGGAATATGTCCGAGTCTTTCAAACTAAAACTCTGCCTTTAATTCTTAATATAGAATGAGTCACTGTATTATATCTTTAATTCATTGTCTGTCCTTAATCATGTGGGTGTCGTCTTTTTCTTTGTCTTCTGCAGACTCCTGTCCTCCCTGTCAGCACTCCTCTGCTGCACTTTCGTCATCTCTCTGGTGTTTGCTGTCATACCACTATGTAACCATGTAGCGCTGTTATCCGTCGCCATGGCAATTGCTGGTCAATCAATGGGAGTGATTGACAACATCGCCAACAGGCAGCTGGTGAAGCTGTACCAGAAAGACTCTGCCACCTTCCTGCAGGTCAGAGTGTGTGTATGTGCTTGAGTGTGTATGTGTGTGTGTGTATTCATACATGAGTGTGTGCTTTAGAGCAGTGATTTAACTCCTGTATGAGAAATCGTGACTAAAATTTCTGATGCATTTCAACCAATCACATTTATTTAATGAACAATAATGAAGTTTGGACCTCAAGTTGTTCAAAACATTAACAGGCAGAAGAGACCGATCAAAACTAACATGTTTAAAAATGCGCCTCATACCTAAAAGAGTACTGGGTGTTCGTGTGCACATTACACGATTACGACTTTTCTCAAACTTGGAGAGAAAATTAGTAATCAAGGCAACATGCAAGGAAAAAGTAATTATGCAGTATGTTCAGGGTTTTAATGTTCATGTCTCCTCCCAGGCTCTGCATTTCTTCATAGGCCTGGGAGCTCTGGTTACGCCCCTTGTCGCTGATCCTTTCCTCGCGGAGGACTCCTGCGTTCTTGGTGTTAACTCGACCGCCAACTCTTCGTCCTCTTCTACCTCTGACCTTGAGCACCTCCGGAGCAGAATGGCCGGGCAGGTAGCAGCGCTTCCAAATATCTTCCAGTATCCTCTGCACACAGAGGGCCTAGTCATCACCAGGGTCGCGTACGCCTTCTGGATCATGGCCCTCATCAATGTGAGTTCATGTCGTTATTAATGTTTTTTATTTATAGTGTTAAAATAAGATTTAGAAACAAGGGGCACTATTTTGATGGTGTGCAGCGTGCCTTGATTTGGGGTGTTTCCAACTACATTTTGTTGTAGTAGCGGCACACAATTTAGACGTTAAGCGAGGTGCAGGACGCAAAGAGGCTGTATAAGTCTTTGTTTTGGAGTAACATGAATCAGTGCCAGCTCTCGTTCCCTTTAAGAGCCAGCTCCAAAAAAGCCTCTTTATGAGCGTGTTTGTCTGTGTCCCTACAGCTCCCTGTGCCTGCAGCAGTGCTCACATTGATGTACCACGAAAGACTGCTGTCTTGCTCTAGCAAGAGTCAACATCTGCTGGACAAAAACTCTCAGACCAGCAAAAGTCACAGTGGGGAGAGTGAAAGTCACACTGTGGACAGTGAGGAAGGTAAAGCTGGAAGTGAAAGCATGTGTTATGAACTCTCGATACCTATAAAATGTCAGACCTCTCAGTGTCCTTGTCTCTTCAGGCCATGGGAGTTTGTTTTGCTGTTGTGACGCTGCCAGAGTCAGAGGTCATCCAGCTACTTTCTTCATCATCCACGCTCTGGGTGGGGCCATCCTCTTCATCACTGACGGGATTATAGTGAGAATTCCTGCTCACACTACAAATATACACACAAACATCGAACATTTGACTCTCTGCAAGAGGGGTTTTCAAACTATGAGGGGTTGGGTGAAGGTTATAATGGTAGGAGGGCTTCAAGGATGAGAGCTGAGGTGATGATGAGGAGGTCAAATAGACAGATGGATGCCAGTGTGTTAAAAAACAAAACAATGTTACCAGGTTTTTTCTAGGAATTCATTTCCCTGTGTTCAGACTAGTCGACTAGTCTAAAGTTAAGAAAACACTCAGTAAACAGTCGAAACTGAGCACAATGTACTTGACACAGATTAACACGGGATTGTGGGTAAATGATGGAAGATTGGTTTGCAGACTGTGGCTAACATTAGCAGCGCTAGTGCTACCTGCTGAATATGCCAGTTTAACCTGACACAGCATAAGCAAATAAGATGCTACAAGAGGATACAAGATGCCATCTGTCCACTGTGCGGTTTTACATCCAGATAAGTAAAGCATTATGGCCGTAGCAATTAACCGGAGCTACAGGCGCGGCTAGCGGGCGCCTGCCTTACAGCGTACATGCTACATTTCACACATTTAGGGCCGGAATTCATAAAATTAATAATTAATCATTTGATTCACCGGCTAGTCATTTTGGTGCAGACTAGCGTGTGCGAAGACTTAAATAATTTAGTGAGCAATTTGTGCTCATCCCTGATTTTTACCAGCTGAATTGGCATGTTAACTGGAATGAAAGTAGGTGAGGTTACAGTCGTGGCTGTGACACACAGCTTATGGAGGCAATTGGATGGCTTGAACATGGCTTGATAACTGCAATTAGCATCAATTGCAGGTCATATTTTGGTCAAATCTGAACAAACAGACATGCTACTTCCCTAAATTTAGTTTTGAAAGCTTAGAAAAGAAGCACTCTTTATAACTTCACATATTACCTTTGAGTTCTCACTTTTTTAGTTTCAGTATCTCAGTAATTACGAGATTGCTGTCTGTGAATCTATAGATACACTGCAAACAGGAACTGATAATAGCTGATATGGCAACGTTTTTATGGTGCCAATTGCAGAGAGATCCAAATATCATATTCTCTGCCCTGTGATAATCTCCTTTTGTGTTTGTTGTCACGCAGGGCTCCTACTCTGGCTTCGTCTACACCTACGCGGTGTCCCCTCCTCTGCTGATGGGTCACAAGACTGCAGGATGTCTGGACAGTGTATTTTGGGCAGCCATCACTTTGGGAAGACTGGCTTTCATTTACCTGTCCTGCAAATTCACAGCATCCATTCTGCTCACTGTTAGTCTGGTAAGAACACATACATAAAAGAAGAAGGAACAAACCACCCTAACCATAAAGTACATCCTTTTTGACATCTCAAGATATTTAAATAGATACTTGTGGGTAACACAAGGCTATAATTTCATATAACAGACAATAGAGCAGATGTCATATGAGTTACAATCAAATATTTGACCAGGGAACACACATGACTTCATCTGGTGGTGTCATTCCGAGGAGGATTAAATATGCACACAGACAACAGGATCTTAAAGCCAGCTGCTTTGTCATGCTCAACCTTTTATTTCTGCACTTACAAACAAAAGAAAATCTTACTGTGCTGAAATATGCTGAAAATGTTTATGTCAAACCAAAAACATGCATATTTTTTTGTGTGCCTTTAATGGAGAGATAGGACAGTGGATAGAGTCAGAAATCAGCAAGAGAGAGAGAGAGTGGGGGGATGACATGCGGGAAAGGAGCCACGGGCTGGATTTTGACCTGGGCTGCCCGCTTGAAAGACTAACTAACTGCTGCACCACCAGCACCCCCCAAAAACATATTTATAGGAAAGAAACTCGATATTTAATAACGTCTTGTGTCTTTTTACAAAGAGATGAAGCTTTAACGTGTTCTTGAAGCTGCATAATTATTTTTTTTCCCCATATGTGGGCATGGAAACAAACTGGAAATACAACATCTAAATGTGTATCACCTCTGAAAGTTAATATAATCATCCTTGAGCAAATAGTTGACCTGTTCTGTTCCGTGGGAAAATTACCTGACCACTCAGCTGCTTGATCCTTCAGTAAGTTCATCATGTAAACACTAACTTTGTTTGTCTGCAGCTTAATGCTGGATACAAAACTTAAAATAGGTTTGTTTCTGTTTATTTGCTCAAAAACAGCTGCTTGCTGCTGCCAGAAACATGCCTGATGAGAGTGGAGGTTGTAGGTTACCTGAAAAACCTGTTTATTATTTAAGACACATTATCAATTATAATAAAATAACACATACAGTATCTCACAAAAGTGAGTACACCCCTCACATAAATATTGTATTATATCTTTTCATGGAACAACACTGAAGAAATTACACTTTGCTACGATGTAAAGTCGTCAGTGTACAGCTTGTATAACACTGTAAATTTACTGTCCTCTCAAAATAACTCAACCCACAGACAGTAATGTCTAAAACGCAGGCAACAGAAGTGAGTACACCCCTAAGTGAAAATGTCCAAATTGGGCCCAATAAGCCATTTTCCCTCCCCGGTGTCATGTGACTCATTAGTTTTACAAGGTCTCAGTTGTGAATAGGGAGCAGGTCTGTTACATTTGGTGTTATCACTCTCTCACTCTCATACTGGTCACTGGAAGTTCAAGAACTCTCTGAGGATCTGAAAAAAAGGAATTGTTGCTCTATATAAAGATGGCCTAGGCTATAAGAAGATTGCCAACACCCTGAAACTGAGCTGCAGCACGGTGGCTAAGACCATACAGCGGTTTAACAGGACAGGTTCCACTCAGAACAGGCCTCGCCATGGTGGACCTCAGATGTTGAGTGCACGTGCTCAGCGTCATATCCAGAGGTTGTCTTTGGAAAATAGACGTATGAGTGCTGCCAGCATTGCTGCAGAGGTTGAAGGGGTGGGGGGGTGGTCAGTCTGTCAGTGCTCAGACCATACGGCACACACTGCATGAAATTGGTCTGCATGGCTGTCGTCCCAGAAGGAAGCCTCTTCTAAAGATGATGCACAAAAAAGCCCGCATACAGTTTGCTGAAGACAAGCAGACTGAGGACATGGATTACTTGAACCATGTCCTGGTGGTGGGAGTGTCATGGTCTGGGGTTGCATGAGTGCTGCCGGCACTGGGGGAGCTACAGTTCATTGAGGGAACCATGAATGCCAACATGTACTGTGACATACTGAAGCAGAGCATGATCCCCCTCCCTTCAGAAACTGGGCCGCAGGGCAGTATTCCAACATGATAACGACCCCAAACACACCTCCAAGACGACCACTGCCTTGCTGAAGAAGCTGAGGGGAAAGGTGATGGGACTGGCCAAGCACGTCTCCAGACCTAAACCCTATTGAGCATCTGTGGCGCGTCCTCAAACGGAAGGTGGAGGGGCGCAAGGTCTCTGACATCCACCAGCTCCGTGATGTCGTCATGGAGGAGCGGAAGAGGATTCCAGCGGCAACCTGTGAAGCTCTGGTGAACTCCATGCCCAAGAGGCTTAAGGCAGTGCTGGAAAATAATGGTGGCCACACAAAATAATGACACTTTGGGCACAATTTGGACATTTTAACTTAGGGGTACTCACTTTTGTTGCATGCGTTTTAGACATTAATGGCTTTGTGTTGAGTTATTTTGAGAGGACAGTAAATTTACAGTGTTATACAAGCTGTACACTGACGACTTTACATCGTAGCAAAGTGTAATTTCTTCAGTGTTGTCCCATGAAAAGATATAATACAATATTTACAGAAATGTGAGGGGTGTACTCACTTTTGTGAGATACTGTATGTTTATAGAAAATGTTTAAGAAATCAAGGACCCATCATGTCAGTGAATATCAGCACCAACTTTTGCACAGATCTGCCCTCTAGTGGAATATAAGGTGAACAATGTGAAGCAACAGATGTGCCTAGAATCATTAGAGATGATTTATTTTAAGGTTTTGACTCTGGGTCTACTGTAAATTCAGTCTTAAATTAATGACTACATTTGTTTGTCTGATATGTTAAATGTCAGGGCTTTATTTGTCTCCAAAAAGTATGACACAAATGTGTGATTAGAGAACAACAATGATTTATTTGCAGAAGAAGCCATGGTCATTTTGTACTTGAACCACAAATAACCTCTAGTTCATTTTAACTGAATTATTCTTGCCCCCACTCCTCATAGCGTGTAATACAACAGATAGCCAGGCTTAATCTTAACAAACCTGAATGAAAGACTTGTTTATTTAAGGACACTCCACCAATATATAACTTCCTTACTTGTATAAATAAATTAATATAAAGTATCTTCTCGATGAAGGTGTAGCTTAAAATTACCTGAACTGTATTTATTTAGCGCTTTGCTTCTGAATAATCCAAGTCCTTTACAGTACATGTGTCATTCATCACACACACATTCAAACACTGCTGCAGAGGTCTGCTTTGCATATAGCAGTACTAATCTAAGCACATTCAAAAACATTCATGTCCATTGCTTTATTAAAAAAATGCAATATTGTTAGTGCTGTTTATGAGTAGGGTTGTAAGTATCAAATGGTTTGCCGTGTTTGGATCTGGTCCTGACCGGTTAGGTTTCTGGTTCTGCTCTCAGGTTTTAACCCCCCCTTGTGTGCATTTTGAGGAAGTAGTTCTTTGTGGTTGCATCTCACACTGAAGATAACTGGCACCTTTCTGTGTGGAGGTTTGCATCAACGGTTTTCCTCCTGCGTTATGCAAGTTCAATGCATGCTCTTGCTATAGCCCTTTTTTTTCCCCCAGTATAATAGAATGAATGTGCAGAAGTTTGCTGGGGTTGTTCTTTGAAATCAAATGACGTGCTTTTATATTGTGTGTGCTTTGCAACTATACAGAGGTCTTCTAGGGTTTTCATGTTGTCCTAATTGCATTCAATAACACAAAGAAACACTGTGCATGTTGAGGAAAAAACGTGGATAATAAACAACAAAGAGCTGGTGAGCTAGTTCTCCACAGCTTTCTGACTGTGTTCACATAGGTGTCCTTCAACACAGCACCACATCTGTGAGTGTAATTGAAACTTTGTAGGGAGTCATTGCTTTAAGATGTTTTATGTGTATATACTTTCATCATTGACATTTCGGATAAGGAAAACCCTAGAAGAAGAGCCTTGAAGACAGATCAGTTTACGGCAGCCTTGAAGCTAACCACGCAATTTAGGGTAAATAAATTAAATAAAAAAGCTCAATATTTTAGAAAGTGTAACTTTACAGTAAACATGCTCATTCAGAGGTCATATCTTATAGACCAAACATGCTATCTGAGCTTTAGCTGAACCTATCCTTGTTGTGACTCAGCAAACAGGACCTGTGTCACATGGAGCTCTTTTTTAAACCTGCATTCCAGACTGCAAATAAACCAATCCTGTTCTACATGACAGAGGGAACTGCTCTATCTGGATTAAGTGTGTTTACTCTTCCATTCAGGGCCTCTGTTCTCTCTGTCTCAGAGCCGAAATAGCTCAGTTGGGAGAGCGTTAGACTGAAGATCTAAAGGTCCCTGGTTCGATCCCGGGTTTCGGCAGTGCTGTGTTTTTGGAAATACACCTACCATTCACAGGTTAAGCTACTCACCTACAGCTTGTCCTGTTTAAGCTTCTCCATGAATCAGATATTCACTTGTGTTCATAAAAGTCTGGGTGTTCAATGTCTGTTTGCCAACACTGGTCCTCCATGTTACCACGCTGTGTCTTTGTGTTGCACTTTTAATATCTTGCATGATGAAACATTCCCTTTGCCTCCAGAACTGCTGACTCATAGCAGCTTTTTAAGGGTCTCACTGTACAGAGTTTGTGGTACATAAAAAAACAGATTCAGTAATGCATTCATCATGTTCTCCTGTGTTGATTCACTCAAAGTACGAGTTAAAAGCTAAATACTAAAGACAATACCACCTCATGGAGAGCACACTATTTACCTGCATGGGCAAATTGCATAGCCCACCCAGTCATGCTAATGCTGTCGTCTACAGTCAGTTATAGTTGAGAGGTGGTAGTTTGAAAAGCAGAAAGGATTTCAAGGTCTGTCAATTGATCATTACGCTTTTAGTTTTAAAAAAGTAGAGTCAGTTACGAAGCTCTAAGTAAAGGCATGAAGAGCCCAAAAAAGAAACCTTTAAAAATAAAAAGGTCCCAGGTTTGATCAGTTGTGATTGTATAATAGCGAAAAATAATAAAAACTCTACGAGGGAGTTCTGGCCAATAGAGGTTTCATATAAATATATATTAATATATGAATAATTTCAAACATGAAGCTTACTCAGAAATTGACTTAACAGTGAATCAGTATTTCTCAGTGAGTGTTCAGAGGTCAAAGAATCTTGAATCCTGTTTTGATAATCTTCTTTGCTTATCATTCTTAACTAGTTTGAGGTGACTCTGTTGCTCATACCAAGACGAATAAGCCAAATTCTATAAAGTACAAAAACAGTTGTTTCAAGAAATGACTAAATATGCAGATGAATTATGATCTTAAAGAATATTTGGTCTCGCCGTGCAGGGAGTATTGTCTGTTATATGAAGCTTCATGTTTGTTCATGCAGGACAAGTCACACACCGCAGCTGAGGTCAGCTGACAGCCTGCTGATTGAATCATTGTTTTTAATGATGCACAAACCAATCCCAGCCTGTAACCAGGCAGTCCATTGAAATACGACTTCCTTCTCACTGATTCCTGCAACACTAATGCCGCTCACACTGCGCTGCTGCAGGCGAAGCTTTGCCTCCACCACCACCACCACCAGCACCACCACCACCACCCCCTCCTCCTTTCTAGAATAAACCTTTTGGTGCACCCTCACACGGAGAGTTTAGCATTATGCTCTGTGGAAAGCTGTGGCATGCTGCTCAGCTTAGCCATGGAGCATCTTCATAGCAGAGCCATCAGGGATCCTGACTGAACTAAAAGGTTTTTCATGTGTTTGTTTTTGTTTGGGCAGAGAGTTTTGCACTGTGTGCAGATGCTTAAATCAAAAGTGTCAAAAATGATGTTTGTCTCATGTAGTTTGGTTTGTTATTCAACACATTTGTAATACTCTGCACAGCATGGTTTGTTGGGTTTCTGTTAAGCCCTGGTCCTCCTAACGCTGTGTGCCTGTGTGTGTCTCTGTGTGTGTGTTAGGGGGGGCTCATACTGGTGCAGTGTCTGTTGTTGATCTTCTACACCAGCTCTGTGTTCCTCTTCATCGGTACCTGTGTGTTGGGGCTGTGCATCAGCAGTGTGTTTCCCTCCATGCTGGCCTTTACAGAGGACATACTGGACTACAAAGGTAATCTAGCACACACACTGAGTCATACACAGACACAAACGCTCAGCATCAACGAATCCTAGAAGTCTCATACTGTGTGAGAGACCAAAAAAGACATATTTTCATCATCTTAAATCACATTAATGAAAAGAAACAGAGTACACACAGACATTAAACCAAATATTCAAACACAAAAAAAAAGTGTGGGCATATTGTTTATTGTAAAAAATACCTGAAAAACACACAGTCAGAGGAAAGGAAGGAAATGGTAATAATAATAATTATTTTTTATTTTTATAGAGGACTTTTTCTAAATTCAATTTAAAAAATTGCTTTACCAGAAAAAAACAGCAAAAAAGTCAAGGCAAGCCAACAAAGACAAAAAAAAAAAAAAAAAAGTAGAATTAGTAGAGCCTGTAAAATGATGAGGTCAAGTGTAATGATGAAAAGCTAACATAAATCATAAAAGATTTAAAAGTGGTCACTGAGTCTGCTGACTTGATCTCCTTGGGCAGCTTGTTCCAGAGCTCAGGCGTTTGAACTGTGAATGCTCTGTTACCCCAATTTTCAGACCGAATAAAAGACCTCCGTCTGAGGATGTCAGGCTGCGTACTGGCTCATGTGGGACCAAAAGGTCAGATTGGTAGCAAGGGGAGAGGACGTAAAGGTCAGCAGTAAGGTCTTACAATAGGTAGGATAAAAGAAATCATATTTGGCAAAGATGGTAAAAACAAAAGAAATAAGAACATGTTCGTCCTGGATGTAGTAACAATCCTCAAATAAGTATTTACTTGTTTTTTTAATGAATTATACATTTTTTTAATCTTCAGTTTATATGGATTTTCCTTTTTATCCCCTTTGCTAAAGGTTGTGCCACAACTGTCCTGGTGACGTGTGCTAGCACAGGAGAGATGGCGCTGCAGCTGCTCGTTGGATCTGTAAGAAATATTTTCATAACTGTCTTTGAATACAAACTTTATTCACTAGAATTATTTAATTTACAACAGCTTCTATATTCAGTGTTTATTCATGATTTTTTTTCACGATTATTTCTGCATGTTTTTTTTGTTTCTTTTGACATGCTAATGTTTGCTGCTCCATTCTTTTTGGAACTAACTTCCCCCTTTATTGACAGATCTGAAGTAGTTATAATAAGAAAAGACTTCACTGATTCATTGTAATGGCTTCCCTGCAGCAGCACATTAGTGTGAGGAAGGATAGCTGTGGCTGCTCACTGTGTCTGAAGGACTAAAGCGTCAAGTAAACACTGTCTTAATAAACCTGTTCTGATGCTGCGCTGCTTTCCAGGGTCAGCTGCAGAGTTGTATAAGATTATTAACCCAGTTTGTGAATGTTTCTCCTCCCACAGGTGATCAACAGTCAGGGCAGTTACTCTTTCCTGGTGTGTTGTACGGGAGCATCCTTTATCGCCTTCTTCCTGTTCTTGCTGTTCCTCTACACGCATCACCGCCACAGAAACTTTCACAAAGGTAAGCACCTATCAGGCCGACTCATGGAGAGAGAGAATGAAATTTTAATAACACGGACTTTAGAGAAAAAAAAAAAAAAACAGGAAACGGAAATCGATGTAATGTTACTTAATTTGAATAGAGAATAAGGCGGTGGTGGACACAAAAATAGCAGAAAGCAAAGCAGGTGGAGGAGCAGTTGATGGCTAAGCAGTAACACAACCAAAAACCTGCCAGTGGAAACAAAACAGAAAACCAGAACTTGGCATTGGTTTATGACGCAAGCATGCATTCTTTATAATAACCAGCAGAGGGCGCCTTCAGTGGTGAAAAAAAGTTAACATTTTCCTAATGTGTTTTTAGTCTCTAGTATATACTGCATGATGTTAATATTTTTAAATTCTGGTACCAAGGCTATGCTTTAGGGAAGTGGTTCTCAATTGGTCTAGCCTCAGGACACACCAACAACTCCTCTATGAATAATCATTTTTTATTGAATGAAAAATAATGCCATTTGGATCCCACACATTCCAAACCATGGGACAGAACAAAGACGTGAAACAAAACAAACTTTTGTTTTTCAAGCGCATATTCGCGACACAATGAAAACAGCTCTGAGACCCACTTTTGGGTCCCAACCCACCAGTTGAGAAGCACCGCTTTAGGGCATATCATCCTGTGGCTAAGTGGCTACCAGGGTCAATGTGTTGAGAGGCAAAAAGATGTATCCAACTTGTTTTCCAAATATGGACCTGCTTAACTCCGGCTTGAAAAACAAAGATGTTGAAGGGAGGAATTCAGTATCTAAGTCTTTATAATGGTGATGCATGAGGCGATAGGTTACATCACTATGGCTATACCCACTTCTTATAAAACACAAGAGACCACTGCCAAAATACGTTTTTTCTCTGGTTCTACTTTTTTTGATCATAAAAACACCTTCTCCCATCTTCTAAATAAAATATCCTTATTTAGGGCAGAGGTGTGAATGGTTAAATGGACTTGAGCTTGTATAGCACTTTTCTAGTCTAGTGGCACCTAGTGGATCACTCTTGTATTTTAAATGATCAACACTTTTTACCTTTCAGATTGGTCTAAATACACAGAAATGGAAGAGAAGCCAAAGACTGGAGGCTCCTGATCTGAGGATCCATAAGAGACTGGGGGAAAGATCATGAGTGACCTCAGGCTCCAGCTGAAGACGGGGAAAAGGGAGCATGGGAACAATAACCGTGACACACGCACTTCCTCCTAGTGTCCGAACCGAACAGGAACTCCCTCCTTGTGTCCGAACATTCAGAAGCCTTCTGATCAAGCAGGTCACTGGATGACCATTACTTGAATTGATAAATTCTCTGCTGCAGCTTGATTTGAAAGACAATTTAATGATTACCTATTAGCTTTAAGTGGGACTGTAAATGAACTGTTGAAGTATGACTCTTCGCAGCCTATGAAAGGGCTACTTTTGTGATTTTCTGACGGTAGAATGAAGCTGTTGGACACACTGTAAATAACAAATGATGTACTGGCAGCACACAAACACTGATGTTAGAGGTCTTTTATTATTGGTCTCACCTATCTCATTCATGATCAACATTTCCTCGACACCTCTCATACATCGATACGCCACTTAAGACAAGTAGCTTGTAAACAATTTTTTGAAAAAGCATGAAACAAACAGAAAACGGGACCAAACCAAGCAGGAACTTTCTACAAGATCTTACATGTTTAAAGGTAGGTTGAAGGACAAACATCAAATGATACAAATCATAAACACAACCAGTCCAAAGACTTGATAGAGACAGGTTCGAATGGGCTTGAGGGTTAATATCCAGCTATTTTATAGTTCTCAAAGTTAATGCGAAAGCAAGATGAGCAGCCAATTCTCTCTCAAATAAATAAATAGTGTGTGGTAGTGCCTGATCACAAACGATTTTAAATCTTTAGATATATATCGAAAAAGATAAGATTTACTGTATAAAATGCCAAGTGCATAATTTGTCCTCCCTTTTGGGTGAATAAACATTTTTCTGAGTGAGCAAACATCGGCAACATTTCATCATCAAAAGAGGAAAATCAGCGTCTTAGAAAAGCCACACAATCCAATACTACAGGAACCCCGAAAAAAGTTTTAAGTGCAAACGTCCCATCACAAAGTCTGCATGTACAATGTCAACACCATATCAAAACACTTAACATACAAAACATAGATTCAAATCTCTCCCCCCATAAGGCTTTGATTCCTAAAAACAGCCAATGCCACGGTGGGGCAGCCGCCTCCCAAATACACGAGAAGGAAAAGCAACAGAAAGAAACACACATGCACATTAAAACAGAGAAACCCAAACATAGGAGACATCGAAACATCTGGCCGTTACAAAAATAGAGAAATTATTCTTAAAAGTTCTATTGGTATTACAGGGAAAAAAAAAAAAAAGAGAGAGGTTACACAAAAATAATAAGACAGGTTTCATAGATATATGTATATACTTTATGCAAGATTTGCTTCACAAACATTAATAAGCAGGTTAGAAAGAGACACGGCCAGCTGAACTCCCTCCTGTTAATGTCTGTATGTACAGTTGTGCATCCTGAAGAACAGCGCAGCACGTTTAAGATCCCCGTGAAGGTTTCATTCAAACCTCCCGGGCTGTGATTTGGTCTAAAAACTAATAAGCGCTGTCGTATATCTCTGTTCTAACTTTTGAATGATGAAACTGTGTCCATTTTAAACATGGGCTTGGCTGTGGTAAGGCACCTTGTAGACTATTATGATTGGCTGCAGAGTGCCGGGGGGGTGGGGGGGCAGGTGTGTGTGTAAGTTGAGTAAAAACAAGTGTGCATTTCCCCCCTTTAAGATTCACTGGCCATCCCTCCCTGGGTTAGAAAAGGGACACTTGGGTTAAGAAAACACTTCAACGTGTTCAATCCAAGTGTCATGTAAACATGTATGTTGCACAATTCCTACACGGAACAGCATAGAAATATGAATCTACCTCTTGAGTCTGTGTGTCAGACTTATGGCTTCAGAGTCGTTTACAAAACAGGTGTGAACGTCTAATGGCTGATAGTCTAGACAGGTTCGGGGCCTTTAAGTGCTTCAACACTCCCGACGGTTTCTACAGTCCTCGGGATCAACTGTGGATATAATTCAAAGGCGAGGAAAGGTTTGACCCCCCGCATTTGAAGGTTTAAAATAACTGCACTGATGCAGTAAAAATCATTAGAAATTCAGCTCATTCATTAGAAAAATAACATCATGGTTTCAGATTCTGTTTTATGAGGGACGATTTTGGCTTGATTTGGATTTGATTGCTCATAAATGAGCACTTCAAGATTCGGGAAAAACTTCTAAATTGTCCTTACCCAAAGTTAGATGAGAAGTTTGACACCTCTGAGTCTGAGTGGTAAAAATGTGGCTTGAGCAAAGCTTCACCTTGAGAGGGGAGATGGGGGTCGGGCATCAGAATCTATCCAAAAACTCGCCTTCCTCTATTTAATGAACAAACACTATCTTCTTTAGTGTTAAAAAAAACAATTTGATAGCATGGGCAATTTCCAGGTAACCAATAGAAACTGGCACATAACCATACAAGGATAAAGATTGACATTTTGACACTTCCATTTTGGAGGGATATGAGATGTAACATACTCATAATCAAACTTGGCAGATTTTGTGACACTTGGTAATAGCCAGCAAGTTTCAGTCTAAGCTAAGATAGATTACCCAGCTCCGGCGTTATATTTACAAGAAAAGTTGTATAAATCTTGCTTAGCTTACAGCAAGAAAGCATTCAAGTGTCCAATGTTTCCAAAATGTCAAACTATTCCATGAAAAATGACCAAAAGAAACTTGAAATAAGTGCATTTAACATGATTGCTGCCTAAAACTGTTCAGTTCATTTAGAAAGGCATTATGAGGGGAATTTAAAAAACAAGATATTTTGTGATGATGTTTGCTGAGTCGATGCAACAGAAATGGCTTCATTTTCTTTCATTCCCACATGAAAGCTTACTGGCTGTTGGTTGACCGGGCCACACTGGCTCGCAGGGTTATTGTTGCATTAGAACATGCACAAAGTTTTTGTATGCATGCTTTCTCTGATTGTGGCCAAGGTGAATGTCAGTTTACTGTCAAGGTAAAAGTCGTGCTGGATATGGCTATACAGAGCCAACATTGCAGAGCAGCAAACTGTGCACACTGAGGCAGGCAAGATCTGGGCAAAAGATATAAGAGTCGCCGCACTGGGTTAAAGCACTACCCTTCAAGAAGAGTATTAGTTAAGGACAGAGCAGGAAAGATAACAGAATTATTCTCGGCAGAGGTTAGAAACTGATAACTAAATACGTCCTTTTTTTGGCAGTAACACTGGCGCACAAGACAAGAAGGACAGTCTATAAAAGGAGAGTCTGCTATATCACTGCTCAGTGTGTCCAAGTATGAAGCAGATTGTCGCTGCAGAGGGTCCAATTTACATGCAGCTACTGTTGCCATGGAAATTCCTCCCTCATTTGAATTGTTGACTGAGGATCCCAAAAAGCCAGACGGAATAAATCCATGAGTGCACAAGGAGAGATGGCACCAGTGTGTATGAGTGCAGGAAAGCATCTGTGGGGGTGTTAATGCTTTGAAACAAACTCAAACGTCCTCCTCATCTTTCAACCTGGTCTGCAGATTCTCTTTAGATCCTCCCTCCAATAATTCTAGTTGTAGTGCAAAGTCTGTGGCAGCACACTTTCAAGCACCGGAGTGATGAGGAATGGCAAAGACGGAGCTCCCACATGATTGTTCTGTTTGTGAGAGAGTGAGATGGAGTAAGGGGGAGGTGGGGTGGTGGTGGTGGTGTCTGGCTGTCTGGGTCCAAATGCAGTGATGCTGGTGGGGATTAACCCTATGTCTTCTGAGGGTCTGGAGAAATGGGCCCTGGCGTGTTGGTCCCATCCATACTGTGTACAGGGATCTGGAACTGTGGGGTGAGGACTGATGGGAACTGAAACAGAGCAGGAATTTGTGTTAAGACGGCTGGGCCAGATCATCTATTATTGTGATCCATATTTAAATACAAACATATAATGTTACAATGTTGGACGTCCCTACTAAACCACAGTGAAGTTTGTTTGAACACAAGATATATAGTTGTTAGCATATTCCCTGTGTGCTTTCCTGTTGCCCTGAGCGAGACGTTATGAGAACTTTGCGAGACCTGGCCAGAACCTGACGTCGGGTTCTGTCAACGTTTGAGAGCAAAGCATGTAGGACATTCCCACCCTGTCATCTCTTTCAAGGACAGCCCACTCTGAAGCTCAATTAAATTGTGAATGTTTAAATTCTCCTGCTGTAAGTGTACCTGCACTGGTTTTACATGTGCATGTTCCCGCCCCCCCCCCCACTTGTTGAGTCTAATCCATTTGATATGTAGCTTGTCAGTGCAGCTTTTGTCCTTTTTGAGACACTTAAAGAGCTGGTCCAAAAGTGGGCACGTGAGAAGGGGGAGCAACAGCCAGCTGGTCTGCAGTTTTTAGCTTTAGTTAATATACTGTACCTAACGGCGAGAACATGTTTGAGCTATTGGTTAAGGAAGTTAATGTCCCACTCTCATCACTTTCACTATCTCAGTGAAGGAGGAGGGGGGGGGGGGGCAATCGAGCTTAAGCACAGTACAGGACAACTTTGCCTAATGTGAGTACACTCCTGGAGACAAATGCAGGAAGCAGAAAAAAGGGATATGCTGTAAGAAACTGACCTGGAACAGGTGAGCTCCTTGGCGTCGTGTGGCTGGGCTGAGGGGAGCCACAGGACTGAGTGTGCTCCAGAAGTGGATGTTTGACAGCAGCGGACTGGGAGTTAGCAACAGAGTGGGAGTCTGGGGAGGAAGAAAAAAAACAAGACAGTGTTTTTTTTAGGACTAATTTAAAACAACAGCATGGCCCACATTGACCAAATGTAGATGTTTTTTATTTTAAGATGTAAGACAACAAAACCCATTTCACCCATGGACTCCTGACTGATCTGATTCTAGTATATTAGGACTTTTGGATCCTGACATTTTCCCCTTCTGACATAAAACTGCATCAACGAAGATCAAAAAATATGTTTGAACTCCCAATTTGAATTTGGAAATTGTTCAGGCTCAATCCGAGTCAACCACTTTTGACAATGGCTTACACTTTAATACATTTATTCAACAAGAAACTGGGTTTAAATTTGGATATAAGCCAGGAGCAATTGATAAGCTTTAAGCATCTTAAATCCATACATACGCCAAGACCCGTATGAATAAGAGGCAATGTTTAAAGCCAACCACAGACAGCAGAGAAAACGTAAAGAAGAACACATTCCCAGTATGAGCTGACTGGCAGTCTGACTCAAAATCTCATGATCATCAAACCTGACCCGACCCTTCAGGACAGACAGAACAAAAGAAACATTGTCTGACACAACAGATCTAATAGACTGCTTGATTATAAACAGTGGCACAAGCAGTCATGAGGCAAAATGCATCACTTTGAAAGCTCCAGACACAGATAGACACAACAGAAAGGCCTTACAGGTTAAATGTACTGCTGCCACCTACTGGTCAGGATCAGTGTCTGCAGATCGTTCTATTTCATTTTATAAGTTCAGAAATTTAGCAGTGACATAAAATACAAGGCTTAGGTTACAGTGGTAACTGCATTTTTTTTTTTTCCACAGGGGCGGGCTGTGGCTCAGTTGGTAGAGTCGGTCGTCTCTCAAACGGAAGGTCAGGGGTTCGATCCCCAGCTCCTGTAGCTTCAAATCTGATGTGTCCTTGGGAAAGACACTTAACCCGAAGTTGCTCCCGCTTCGCCGGCAGAGTACATGAATGTAAAGGAATGGGATTAGTTACTTCTGATGGACACTTTACATAGCAGTCTATGCCATCAGGGTGTGAATGGGTAGGTGTGACCTGCAGTGTAAAAGCACTTTGAGAAAGATTTGAAGAGCGCCATACAAGCACAAGTTAATTCACCCTTTACAGATAGGCCACTTTTTTAAAAAAGTTTTCATATTAAGTAGAGGCGGGGGAAAAAATTGTTTTCTGTAAAAATCGAGGTTCTTATTTTCTGGGATTGTAAAAAGATTCATAACTTCCAATTTCTTTCCCAATTTTTTTTTTTTGGGCTAATCAGTCACTCCCTGCTAAGTGCTACAGCTAGCTCTTTAACTAGAATGCCAAATGGAACAGCAAGAAATTCAGCCAGTCTCACAGATGACTGGAGTAGATCCTGAAGTATGTACTGTGCCAAGACTTTGAATCCATGGATCCATGAATCCACTTGTTTTGAATCAAAAATAGATTCTGAATCGAATGGTGACCCCGAGAATTGAAATCGAAACGAATCTTGAGACACCCAAAGATTCCCAGCCCTAATAGTAAGTAGCAGTTACATTTTTCAGACTTCATAAAATCACTTGTAATGTTTTGGTAGTACAGCAAGGATAACAAATAACAAGTGGCACTTGTGTAATGTACAAGCTGCTTAACCATCATGTTGACATTATCATATTAAACGAGTACAGTGGCCATATTGGATCAATCATCAGCTTTTACCTGTAGCATTGCTGGTGTGAGAGAGGCCGTAGGTAGAGAGGGGCTGCAGAGGTTCATGGGGGAGAAGTCAGAAGCGGTGACCAGCAGAGTCGGCGGGCTGATCTGCAGGACTTTGGGTGGCTTGCGTGTCTTTCCTGAGTTTAGAGTGCTGACTGTGGTGCAGCTGCTCACAGAGGACGAACTGGTTTCAGGGTCCACAAAACTGTTCTCCTCTCCTGACAAAACTACGCTGTTGTCCACCTGCTGGAAAAGGGGGACAGAAATGTCTCTCAGTGTAAACAAACAGAGTACAATGAAGAGTATCAGGAATTTGAATCAATATAAAACATTTTCTCACACATTAGAAACTGCAGGCAGAGCCACAGTGAACTGTTAGTTAAAAATTAACTCAGACTGGATCCACACAAACTCACAAAGTGAGGTTTATCTGTGCATAAATTCCGTTGAACAGTTTGTATCTGACTTGATCGGCTGACTTTGCCATGAGCTGATGGGCATTGAAACAGGTAGCCTGTATGAAGCAGTCCAGCCTATTCACACAGTACCCCATCAAGATGCTTGGGTTGAGCTGAGAAAGGCAAGTGAATTTTGCTGCAAATTTTCCCTTCAACTATTGAAAACCATCTGCTCCTTTTTAGTTAGGATGTCACAAAATAAATGTGAATAATTTAAAAGAGACTTGTGAGTAGAGCACACACAAACATTTCATGTAAAAATAAATCACCAAAACTATTAACTTAAATTAACTTCAACATTATTTCATTCCTGTGTGATCTTAAGTTACAGAAACTAACCAACACATTTTGATTTCAAAAACCCCATTTAACTGTTTTTATGATTAACTCCTTCATTTTTGTTGAGATGTGTTTGTATGTGTACTTGCCTTTTCCAGTGCCTGAGAGTCTGCGGGCTGAGACGATCCTGACTCAATGTCACTGTCAATCACCAGCTCCTGGGAGGAGTCAGGCACTAGGCTTGGGGAGGGGCTGGCCGAGGTCAGGTCTTGTATGCTGAACGTTGATGCTGACGGACGGCTGTGTTCAAATGTGTAGATGGACTGGGACGGCAGGGGGGAGTGTGTGCTGACATCTACAGCCCTCGTGGGCAGTGCTTGCAGAGAATCCAAATGGTTGGATATTAGCGTGGGCTCGATTACAACCTGAAGAGGCAGCGCTGGTGCTGATGCTGGCTTTGGAGGGGTGTTTCCAAACTTGATAACGGATGGCGAAGTATTTGGCTGCTGAGGTTGAGGCAACTGCTCATGGCTCTGGGCCGAGGCAGTGACACCTCTCTTGTCAGCCATCTTCTCTGCTGGGTTCTCTATTTTGATGGACTTGAAGAGCTGGCGTCCATTCTGCAGCGAGTTGAGGGTGAAGGACGTGTACAGGCCGGAGTGGATGTAGTCATTACGGTTTGACTGCTTGGCGCTGGAGCTCAGAGCTGCTGTGCTGCCTCCCACCCTGCTGCGGTCACCAGACTCATCCTCCTGCAGGATGCTGTCCCCTCTCTTAGACAGGAGAGGAAGGGCCCCAGCACCAACATCCCCGCTCTCTGTTCGAGCCGCAACATCTCCTTTCAGGATGTCGGGATATGACACAAAGCGGTAGACAAACTTCTGACCATTCACCTTCTTTATGATGTTCTGGAAAACAAAAAACAAATTGCACGAGGTCATACATTAGATACATGAATATTCTTCCTAAATGAAATATAAGACAGAATTCAGAGAGAGCAGAAACAAGATTTGTCTTTAAGTAGTCTGCCTTTACCAAAGAGGCCCTTAAAGAAAAAAAATAGAAGAGTGAGACCACAATAAGCTTTGTGCGTGGGGACAGCTCTGTCTTTCCTGTCTGTACCAAACTAGCAGCCACTAATGCTGCTGCCAAACATACCAGAGCAGCCCTGCCCAGAACGCCTACTGGGCCAGCCTGTGCTTCTGTCAAACCACAGGCAGATTGAGAGACTGATGGTACTCTCTCTCTCTCTCTCTCTCTCTCTCTCCCTCCCTCCCTGCTGCATGACTCTGAGCAGGACTTTGACCATGCTAAGATGCAATTAACTTGTGTTTATTGTGCTGCACTGGGTCACTCTATTGTGCAGCTGTCTTAAGGAAATAGTCGACAAGGGGTCCTCTGCTGTTGCTTCAAACCATGTGCAATTATGCAAGGCCTCTAGCATATTTGTATTCCACTATTACATCATTTACTTTAAAATTACCGTACATGTTTTTTCCTATTTATGTAATCCATGAACATTTTTAAGAGTTCCTTCTTTCTTTTCTAATACTCGTAATAAAATGAAGACAACTCTGCAGGGCACAAACTCACAACTTAGTGTGCATGCATATTCCTATAGAGTTTGTGAGGGTGTTACAGACAGAAAGGTATATTTCTATTTACTCGTGCACCAATCTTCCAAAGGCATTGGCAACTGGTCATAAAAATGAACATGCACTGGAATCGCAACATGTCAATGATTTGATTTAAAAGCTAAATGAGTAGTCGTCTGTTTTCAGCATTCATGGAAAGCTCTGTTAACATAATGGATACTTAAAATGATCTATATCTTGTTCGAGCAGAACGAGGGGACTGTCTATGGCTTTGGATGTCAAATGGAGTCAGTGACGGAGTAATAAGAAGCAGAAACATAGGACTTGAAGGAAATCCAGTCTACAAACCACATTGTGGCCAATCCACTATTCAGAGGGTTGTGTTAGCCAACCATATTCTGACATGCTTCTACCCACACAGACCAACATCAGAAATTTGGAAACAGATGAAAAAGCTGTAATTGGTCCAAAGTTTGACAAGCCAACTACATTAAAGAACATCACATGCTTCTAGTTTGGGCCTGGACTCGGGATGCAAAGAAGTATTGTGTGTTTATTCAAGAAATGTGTCCATTCAGGTTTCCTGTGGGGACGAAGAGGCAAGGATCATGTGTTAAATCCACAATGTGTGGGAAGCAGGGAAACAGCTGGCTGATGGTTCACCCAATATTGGTCTTGTGGTGGCTTACGTTAAAATTAAGTGTGAGCGGCACAAAAAAACACAACAGCCACCGTCAGTCCCCTGAAACCCAATGCTGTGTCCAAGAAAAACGGAGTTGATGTGTTCCTTTACCTTGTCGTAGTAGTATCTTAGAGCCCTGCTGAGTTTGTCATAGTTCATGTTAGGCTTGTTCTTGCGGGCTCCCCACAGACGGGCCACCTCCTCTGCCTGCAGCAGTTTAAACTCCCCCTCCTCATTGGTCCAGCAGATCAGCTGCTCATTACTGGGATCCAATAGGAGCTGGAGAAGGAACTGCCACAGGGTGACAGAGTTGTCCATGTCTCTCACTAAGATAAAAAATAAAAAAACAGAAATAGGAGAGAACAATTACAAGTCAATAAAGCAAAAAAACTGTTCCTCAACCGAAAATTATGGAGTTCCTTAGCCCACTAGGGCAACAGTTAACTTGAGTGCAGAAATGAAGTTCTTGTTTATCCACTCTGCTCTGACATGTTTAATTAAATCAATGAACTAAAAAGTCAAAGCATTCTGTATGTGCATGGATAACAGCCCAACAGAAGTAAGGCCAAATGCAGTATAAGTCAGTTTGAATGTGCAATGCAGTTTACAAACTCAGACTAACATTTTAATGTATGCACAAAACATCAACAACAACAATAATGGGAAAACAACAACAATGGGAAAACGCTGGTAAAAATCAACCTCACGTGCATATTTGAAAGCAAAACAAACCCCTTTAAGGCACAAGCTCTGTTGTATATTTAACGCAGAGTGATTTACAGTAAAAGCTTATTGAATAAGAGGCGGTTTCACAGTTCCAGGTGCACCATGTGGTAGAAACGCTGCTCCATCATGTGGGTCCCACATTCCAGTGAGTTAATGCAACCATACATCTGGAGGAATCTCGAGTGGTTATATGGCCTGCAGCCACACTGTTCACATTGGCTAATTATTTTAATACAAGAAACTAACACTTCATCATAAATACCTGTTATTTCTTTTAAGGACACCTATAAAATGTACCACTGTGATGTGGCTACTGGCTGTGCTAATCAAAGCCAAACATCTTGTTCACATCTGGCTCTTAAAGCGTGGCATACCAACATATGGTTTTTTAAAATGAAAAGCCCCCTCACAGACTGGGGTAACGAATGATCATCATGAAGGAGTTAATTCAAACAACAGGGGGGTTATGGAAAGACGTTGCCGCTAGAGGAATCATGCAGACATAAGGGCTTTATCCAAGGTGAAAATGACATACTAATACCATTATTTCTGCTGTATTATATTCAGTACTGTTATTGAGAGACATTCTTCTCACACACATGGGCCTGAACATGCACAAACAGGACCTATGAACATTCATTAATGCATGCTTTTCCTGAGGTTGGCCCAAGGTATGTGCCACCCAGCCACAAGTAATATGCTGAAGTTGTGCTACCTTATCTTTACCTGTACTACAATTGCTGTACCATGAAACGGCATATTGCACTTTAAGCTTGCACTTTAACCCCCAAAAGAAAATTTCAGGATGATTTATTAACCATCACATGGACATTTAGTTGTCTTTTGTTGCGTTTTATCTAAAAAAAAAAAAAGAGATTTGAGATTGTATTTTTAGGTCAAATCGCCCCGCCCTAATAGTAAGTTGCATGAACCACAATGACGGGGTTGAAATATGAGCACTAGGGTTTTGCTTATGCTTTTGTTTTGCTGTATTTGACGACTTTTCACTATCTTAACATGCAACCGCCATGTAGCAGTGTCTTTGATACTTTTAAACGGTTTAAACATGATTTTTCCATCTCTTGTATGGAGTTGCGATGCCATAGGCACTGGTTCAACGCCTACATAGGCAGTTTCACTGTAGCTGATTGGACCGCCCCTCAGGACTGAGTGGGTGTGTGCAAAAGCAGAAGGTATGCTAGTTTTGTTGAATCCAGCCTCAGACTTTAAAGATGCCTTATAAAACAGAATAAATAAAACCCATGATTAACATCATAGTACATTGTCTGCCAATCCAATGTCTTATCTCATCAGTGTAGACTTCAGACTTTTACTTTGGTATTCTTAAGTCATTGAGAAAAAATGCCCCCCCCCCCATAGAAAACTTAATTTTTCCACTTAATTTTGAAATTCTTTCACATCCTGAACCATGCTATATGTCAGCAGGGTTAATTGGTGCCTTCTTCAAGTCTACAAACAAGTCAACTTTTGCATGTCTTTCATCTCTGGTGGATAGCAGCAGCCTCTCAATGGCCTCATTTCTCTCGCCATTTCCTTTGTCCTCTATCCTCCTGCCTTTGTCCCATTAGACGATCTTAATGTGGCACCTTGAAGAATGCTTACATTTCTAAAAGCCATTTAAAGAAAGGAGGAGAGAGAAAAGAACTAACATTTGGGTAAAGCAAAGAGCAAGACACTCATCTGTGAGGGCAGGACACAAAGCCTAAATGTACAAACAAGCAATGGATTACAATAAAAACAATCGGGCAAGTTACGCAACTGCGTCTGACAATATCAAATTTACAAAGACTCCTATGCGCTGATTTGCGTTTTCCTTTAACGCCTGCCCTGTTCCCTCCACTCATCTCTACTCGCATCTCTTCCTTGCCCTTTCACTGGCATCACAGAAAGGAGGGACTTACTCAGGAGGAGAGGAGGCAATGAAAAGGTCTGAGGATTGTATTAACAGAGACTGAGAAGAGGCTTGTTTCTTAGAGCAAAAGGATGTATACTCTTTTCCCCAGAAGCAGGGCTACCTGCCGAAAAAAAAAAAAAGATGAAAGATGCAGGGATCATGCTGTGAGTAACAGTCTCAATGAAAGTGGGGGAAGCTCCATGTCTTTGGAACAGCTTCAGTGGTCCTTTTCCCGCTGTCTCTCTGCATCCTGAAAGCCTGAAAAAGAGGAAACCTGCTCCACATGAAGATTCAGTGGTGTTTAGATTTTGCTGGTTGGAGAGGCCATAAACAAAGAGACAGAAAGCACGTTGCTTTTCCTGAAGCCTACTGACTTATTTGTCGTTATTAAGCTACGTATTATTCATTTATGTTGAGTTCAAACGCATTGTGTTGTGAAATCATTCCACCTTTTCATACATTGGTGCTATCTCAATTTCAGCTGTGTACGCAGCAGAGGAAGGGGAATTTGTTGCTCAAACCTGGTGCTCCTAATAGGAATCCATAAGTAGCATCAGACTTACGTTTTAAATGACATAAAACTGAAGAAGCAGAGGTGGATTTTCTGGCAAAACTTCACCAACTAACAAGGTGCATGAAGAGTGAAAGGCCCCGTCGAAACGCGTCAGTCTACTTTGTTAGTAAAGTTCTTTATACAGGAGCTTTTTGACCTCTAGGTGACATAAAACTAAAAGGAAATAAAAACTAAACTAGCTAAGAATCTGTGTGTTTTTTTTTAATACTTTGTCAAGCTCCATGCTTTGAATGTCACTCTGCTGTTCATCTCCTTACACTGGCTCCCAGTTACTGCTCGCATCAAATATAGAACTCTGCTGCTCGCTTACAAAACAGCGACAAAAAACGTCTCCTCCTTATTTTAACTCTCTCATCCAGGTCTACACTCCCCCCCGCCCACTACGCTCTGCCAATGAAAGGCGTCTGATCCAACCTTCACAACGGGGTCCTAAGACGCTGACTAGACTCTTCTCCTCTGTCGCCCCCCGGTGGTGGAACGAACTTCCAAACTCCATTCGATCTGCAGAGTCCCTCTGCACCTTTAAGAAAAAGCTAAAGACCCAGCTCTTTCATGAATACCTACTAACTTAATGATGATGGTCTCCATATTATTGATGATGATGACGATGGTTTTTGTTTGATAACAATGACTTATAAGATGGTTTCTATACTGCTTAGAGCTCTCAAGAACTGCCCTCAATGTTGTGCTTTGCCTCTGGTCACTTCCTGTCAGCACCTGTGTGTCCAATCAGACTCAAAGCTGATCGTTTGCTCTTACTGACATCGCTCCCTTTTTTCTAGATCCTTGCTTGTGTTGTTCTTACTCTCCGATGTACGTCGCTTTGGATAGAAAGCGTCTGCTAAGTGAATCGTAGAATTGTCAAACTAGATCCATTTCCTATTATTGAAACAAATGTCTGGATATCATGTGATTATTTTTTTCCCTCAACAGCCAAAACAGTTCTTGCATTTTGTAATCTTTTATCCAAAAAAAATCTGTACTCAATACAAACCCAAATCCAAGTGTGGAAATGGAGTAACACACACACACACACACACACACATCCTCACGCAGTGACACACTCAAATGTCAAGGAAACCCCCCCACACACTTCTTCTATAAGGCAAAGATTTGTGTTCTTCTGTTGCAAGGGCTTTTTTATCCTAATGTGGGTTTTGCAATTCACAGCCCCGACAGCTGAGATCCCCCCTCCCCCCCCCCCCCCCCACATACTGTCACACAAGAAACTAGTGTGAGCAGGTTGAATTTGGATGTTACAGTCTGACTGTGACTTGTGCTCTTCATGTCAGAATCTGTCAACCAGTGTGTGTGCGTGTGTGTGTGTGTGTGTGTGTGTGTGTGTGTGTGTGTGTGTGTGTGTGTATAATCTTCTTATGGATACGGGTAAATCTGCCCAGATTCATCCAAACCTGCAGGACTGGAGACACCCCCCCCCCCCCCCAAACACAATCTGTCCCGACCTGTCACGTTAAAACCGGTGATATGGGGGGGGGGGGGGTAAAAATAGGACAGCGTCAGAACTGCTGCCAGAGAAAAAAAGATAACAGATGAAGGTTATGTAACATCCCACATTGGAGGTAAACGTTATCAACGAAGCACTGAGACCCTCCCAGGCCAAATCAAATCAGATTTCATCATGCACTCGGACTGGAGGGACTGGAGGGACTGTTTTCTGACTGGTCCCCCCCCCCCCCCCCCCCGACAGAAAGCCAGGAAACCCACACAGAGCAAAATAAAAGACCACTTGTTGATGATTTTTGGTTTCGCTACCCACAACCCCCAGTCAACCAGCAATTTCCCCCCAATAGTTGTAAATGCGTAAACGTGTCTCCAAAAACAACCCCCCCCCCCCCCCCCCCCAGGAGGCAAAAACAAAAATCCAGAATATGCTCTTAAGTTTGTAGTAGTCACTACTAAAGAGAGCTAGCTTCGTTAGCCCTGTGTGCTAACAGTACCTCGATCGTAGAGCCCGCTGAATTTCCGAGTCGTCGAGCCGCGTAGAAATATTCCCAAAACATCGCTGGAGAGCTTTCTGTCACACCGTAGGTCAGAAAACACGCTGTGGGGGAAAAAAAAAAAAAAAAAAAAGTGTGGAGAAAACACCTGAAGGTAAAATACATTAAGCTGCCTTTGCAACCTCACAGGCGAATTATCCTGTTTAGAAAAAGAAAAAAAATGTTGCGTTCAATGCGCCTCGTATTTTTTAAAATCAGAACTGTTATGTGCGTTTGCGGCAATACTTTCTGTTCAAAATGTAGGATTGTTTGGGTAATCCAGAAATCTTTTTATTATAGTGGTTGGTGTGAATGTGTGAAAACACCTGCTTGGTTTGTGAAATCGATTCTGGTCGTTATTTTTATCACAACATATGCACTTCTTAAATTCACTGACAGCGGAATTTACCTTGCCAAAAATGTCTCTGAATACAAATATTGTGAGCATGTATGAGCAGCGTTACCTTCACCGTTACACTCGTTGACGCGGCTTGCGAGCTCTGGTGGGGGAAAAAAAAGTTTTTCCATATCAGCACCTTACTGTGCGAGAAAATAAATAGCCACCTGTTTGCGCGGTTATGTGCGACGCTCAGATTTCCGTTGCTTCCAAATGCCCGCGAATGTGTCATTAAACTCGTGCTGAGATCACTTCCTCTCTCGCTTCTCTGGTTGTTATGTTTATCATCTTGTTGTTACTTTACCCTCCTACATATTTCATCGAGTTAAAAAATTAACAAGACTGGATATTTATTAGTAATTGTGTGTTTTTTTTAATTACAATATGCCAACACCTATGCAGGGGTCTAATTTTGATCATACGAGAAATCGAAAAAACGATTTCTTGTTCACTTTTTGCTTAATGGGTTATTGAAAATGACAAAGAGCAAGTTTTTAATTAAAACACTGCCATGAAACGATTTATATTTTCTCAAGGAGGTAAATGAATACGTATTACTTTATCATATTGCACTTAAGCTTCTTGAAACATGAATGGATGCTCTCCTGAATACTTTGATCAGGTGCCAATAAAAAGGTGTGCATATGAATTTAGAGCTGGAGCAGGGCATTGTGGGTAACTTTTGTTGGCACCTGTGGATAATTAGTCCTAATAATGAAAGGAATTAATTAGAAAGGCTTGTGGTTGAACCAGCCAATAATGCCTGAGCAGTGGATGACAATGCATTTCTTTCTTCCTCACTCCTGTCGTGGTTTTTAGTTTATCCCAGCATGATGGGAGTCAGAAAAAAAAACATCATATCTATTATCCATTAGTTTCTTCATACTAATGATCAGAGCCATTCCAAATGTGAAGGGCCAGATTAATTAAGCATAGCACTCTTTTGTTATGAGTAATTTATACAAATTTAAGAATTATGCAACATATTACACTTCATCGTAGTGATTTCTTTTTAGGGTAGAATCAATTATTTTATTTTTTCAGACACCAACAGTATAAATACGATACATGGTAAATGTGTTGTCTGATTAACCACCAAGTGGCAGCAAATCATAGCAGTCTCGGACTACAGGTCACCAGCACTCAGCACATTTTGAACTTACAGTACATATCTGGTGTGGACACAGTCTACAAAGATGAATTAAACCATCTCTTAATAATACATTTAACGTATATAAAGGAATGTATATGATACTGATTTAAATTTTAAAACTGTGTTCACTGACTTAACTTGGAAAGCCCGACATATTAAGTGCACGAATACAATCACAGCATTAAATGACACTTTCTGGAGGTGAAATGGGCTCAGCTGAGAGTTAAAGCAAGACTAACACTATGCAGAAGTAGCAGTCCACCATGCCAACTTTTTAAAAAACAAAATCAGTGAATAAAGAGAAATCCCAAGCAAAAATCTCTGTTGCTGCACTTTACTATTAAAAATACTAATTGGCAACTGATCACAGAACTGTATCAGTAATCAGAGGACTGTGACAATCAGCCAAAAAGCTAATCAAAACTATTCAGTCAGAGTTTGGAGGGTGATTATTTATAGAGTGGTGTTTCTGGTTTCACCTGCTGGCTCAGTGACTCATCACAGCTCAGGGAAATATCTGAAGTATTCGAATTTGAAGTTTTACAATGTGTTCATAATTTAAACTGATGTGATGTGTATCGTTTTAAAAGCTAGCACTTGTAGACTTTAATAGAGTAAAATCTTGGAAAGCAGCGAGCGTTTATAGTTTGTGCAGGAGTGACTTAGTCCACTGTAACCTATCTGACTTCCAGTCCCTGTTTTGTTTTGTTTTTGACTGAAGAACTTGTGTCCAGTTGAATCCTTTTGAAGGTTTATGTAGGAAGACTTCACATACTGTACTTAAGTTTATCTGATTTCTGTAGATGGCTGTTCGTCATGAGCCTGGATTTTACCAAGATTTCTGCCTGTTAAAAGGATGTTTTCTTACCACTGTAACTTTTGCTAAAATTCTGCTACAGTGCTCATGATGGATTAATGCTGGGTATTTGTAACACAACAATAAGTAAGGTCTTTTTACCTGCTTTTTGTAAAGTGTCTCAATATAACACTTGTTATGAGTTGCCGCTATACAAATGAAGATTAATTGATTTGTTTCAATGTTCGTTCTAAAGGCAAAATGGTCAACCTTGTTGATGATCAGAGGCTTCTATTCTTCCTCAGATAAAAATAATATTATGAGTTTTACATATAAAATGAATTGAACCTTTACCAAATGATTCAATATGACACATTTAAAAGTTACATTTGTAACAAAACTTTATTTGAGTTTATATGAAAATCAAAATTCATCAGATGTTTGGGAGCCGTCTGTCTCTTTCTTGAAGGTTTTGCTTCCGAGCAACGATACAAAGACTCCCTGATGGTGAGTGAGGAGCGTCCCAAACCATCCAGCACAGAAGAAGCAGATGGAAACAAATGTCCTCGGTGCTGGTCGGAGCGCTCCTCATCACTGGTCTGCAGGCTGAAGAGGGTGGTGCTGGAGGTGGAGGTGGAGGTGGAGGTGGAGGTGGAGGAGCGTTGAATTCATAGGATTTATGTTTACAGTCAGCTGCTCCAGGAACACAGAGGACTCCTGCCCTGTGAGACAGAAAAACTTGTGATTGAATTATTTAGCCTATAAATAACCCACACAAGTGATGTGAGACCATTTGTTTGACCTTTTTAGAACTCTGGCAGCGGCGTTCTGTACTGATTGAAGGCGATTGAGGGCTGGCGGACGTACTGAGAGAGGTGAAGAGCGAGTTACAATCAAATCATAAGGCAGCCAGGTATGACTTCAAACCTGGAGCTAGAGATACCACCTGAGTGATCAGCAACCACTTCAAATATTTGGGAAGTTGATCCTGGGCTCTTCAGTCCTTTCTGGAGTCAACATTTTTATACTTGTAAAAGCAAGTTTAGGTCCTCTGTTTCAGTCCGAGTCGCTGTCTTCCAGAGGAGCCTGCCAGTATCTTCTGAGTGTAGAGGAGGTGAGTCCGGAGGTGGAAGGCTGCTCCTCGTCGATGTCTTCGTAACCCCTCCTCTGCCTCTTCGCACCGTCCTGTGCTGCAGCACTCTCTTCCCTGATCCTCTTCAAGGAGGGGCCCGGGCCTGAGGTGGATGGAGCCCACTCTTCTGGACCAGTGAGGACAGGCGGTCCAGCAGGAGGACGAGCAGGAACTGGAGGAGCGGTGGGGACAGGTGGATCTTCTGGAAGGAGCTGCTGCACGAGAGGGGAGGTCTGAAGTCTTCTTCTTCTTCTTCTTCTTCTTCGAACATCGAGTCGTACCTGGAGTCTTCACTCTCCACGTCAGACCCGTCAGTCCAGTCGATGCTGTCATCGGTGTCTTCATCTTCATCCATGTCCATCGGGTGTCCGATGTCTTCATCTGGGGATTGCCCCCAGCCTCACCTGCAAAAGGAAACCCAAACTCACCTTCCCACACGTCAGGGATGAAGAAGACTGGGAGATGGCGATCCTCGTCATCGTCCTCGAGGTCGTGGAACAGAGCGCCTGAGGAGGAAAAGTCAAAGGGTTTCAAAATGTGATTCAACAATTCACTTTTCCTTAGATCATTCAATGTGTGTAACTAAATAAACAACAATAACATAAGTAAAGTAATGTAGAGGCTTTTTCTTTTCTTTTTTTTGTAGAGCGGTCTTTTCAAAGTTACATCAGGCCACGGTCTTATATAACCTCAGTTGGACCTGTATCCATGACAACTGCTGACACACGTACGTGCGTGCGTGTGTACGTGTTAGTGTAGGCACAGAAAGATAAATATTATTTTTTATCACTATTATTTTTATTTTATTTTCCCTATTAATTTTTATTTTTGATACTTTTACACGTATGTGTAAATGTTACAAGAATACTTTCATGACATACTGCAGATGCAGTTATATCTGCATGTTTTATAATAGGCTATATTCATTAGTTTATTTTGACTGAGACAGTCTACATACAGTGTACACTTCACTGTACCAGCTGAACATGAGCTAAATTACATCTGTAAGCCCTGGAGACAGAGACAACATCTATGACTACAAAGTTAGAATACAATACACAAATCATTTCATTCATTTGAATTGTTTTTTTCAGGCCATTGTAAAGCGTCTCAGTCTCCCCTCACTCCTGTTGAGGAGACATATACAGTAGATGCTAAAAGGTCCTCTGCGTTAGCCAGCAGGTCAGTTTAAGAAGCATGTTTTATAAAGCCATGATATCATTGTGTAAGCTGATACTCTGTATCAGTGCCTCCTGATAAGTACAGTCAAGAGTTCAGGTCTGACATTGGCCCATAATGAAGGGCATGAAGAAGACGTTTTTTATTCTGCTACAGTAGCTTCAATTCTAGTCTAAATCAGGACCAACCGTTAAAAGGAATCCAAAGTTTTCTGTAGTTGTGTGCACTTTTAACTCACTCAATGAATGTAAGCATCAATAACTGAATGAATGTTAGAATTCTAATGAAGCATACTGTTTGTGCTATTGTACATGCACACCTTTGTCCACTCGTTTTATTATCTCAAATCATAGATCAACAAGTCTGCAAATACATTTAGCTGAGAATCTGTATCCCTCACAGAGATCATAATCAGGAGAGAATGAGTGAAAGCTCAGAGCATTATAGCTTTTTTCATTTTCAAATTTTTTTTTTGAATGATGCTTTTTCCCGAATGTTATTTTCTGTAATTTTCTAATTTTTACATTTGGTTTTTAAAATGGCGGTTGGTGGTACTGGGTTGGCTCCTGTGTTTGACCAACCAACGTACACTGACATATGGACCAATCGCTGTGTACTTATGTCACTCGAAGTCCCTCTTTTGCTGGGAGAATACCTTCTCTGAAGCAGGAGCTAAAAAGGTTCCTCTGAACGGTTCTAGCAACTAAAATACTTCATGATCAGGGGCGTGTCCAGAGGGATTGCCAGGGGTAGCATAGACCCCCCCTTTCAAATCGTCTTGGCGACACCAAGTGCCAACCCACAATGCTTGACAATTGTCTTGCCAGCGGTGGGACTGATGTTGAAAGTCAGGCTGTGTTGCAACAGGCAGCACATCGTTTAGATGTTTGGTTGCAATTTTTATAAAATATTTTAAATTGTGACTTTGACCGTACATGTTGTTTTGAGTCCTTGATGAATTAAGTTTAGAAGAAGGTATGTATTGCCGTTATCTTGTGGTACTTAAAAGTCGATGTGATTAGCGCAGACAGAAGGGATAAATAAATGTTTATGTTGTGTTCATCCCTCGTGTTGTGCATAAACAATTCAGGTCACCCCTGCACAAGTCAGTGCACCAGTTGGGCCACCCAAGTCAAAAGTCTGGACATGCCCCTGTACATAGTTCCTACGGTGATGAATCAATAAAAAAAGGAGTATAGTTCCAACAGTTCCTAGAATTATGAAAAACAAGCATAACAGCCTTAAGGTGAGCAGTGACACTGAACCAAAACAATAAAGCGGTGGGTCAAATATCCAAAAACAATGAACTTGAAGATGCTTTAATCCTCCATGGAGTAATCACATTTCTCTTCTTGGTTTGAGTGCTGCCCTTTTAAATTACACATTCATGTGATCTGTTACTGACAGACAAAGGAATAGTTATCGTGTCAGCATTCAGCCTCTCTCGGGAAGCTTTTCTGAATCCAACACTAATTCCGTTTATTTTCCATCCAGGCGTGACAGAGGCAGGGAAAGGAAAAGAAGAAACCAAAGAGGGGTTGAGACAACATTTTGGATATCCTAAAAAAAAAGTTCCTTATTATGTTACACTTTTGCAGATTCCATAAAATATGAAAACAAAGTTGGTCTCTGTTTGATAGCTCCAGGGAGAAAATGTTCTTGTCACAGTTGCTAATCAGATGAATTATAGCTATTTAGAAGGCCCGGCTGCTGCGTTTGGAAGACACTACTCTTTTGTACAGTAACCACTGGTCACAATGTTGTCAGCTACTTGTAAAACATTGCAGCCTGCATCCACATTTAATTTATCAGCGGAAAGCCTTGTCTTTACACTTCCCACTTTCTCTTCAGATGCCTGCCTCGGCCTATGAATCAAAACAGTATAAAGAAGTTTGAAAAGCAGCTCTTTCTAAACCACTTTATCATCGATTAGCAACAGAGAGAAGAGACAACACACACTTCTGCTGTAACACTGGTGTCAGTTTCCTGTTCGGTGCTCCCTCCGTGCCAAACACAACTGGAAAGCAGCAAAAAGCCAGAAATTCCAGCCTGATAAGATTGCAGACAGAGCTGCTGCAGCTTCCTCTCTGCTTTCCACAGTATTGAACTGAGAGATGTACCATCTATTATAGCAGTCAGATGAGTATTGGAGAGTGATCGCAGGATTGAAACCTCCCTTTTTAAATCAGAGACTCGGTGTAGTGGCCTTGATGTGGTTATCCTGCCACCCACTCTGTGCTGTAATCCCTGCTGTCACACACACAACGCAGCAGGGGACTCAGACTGATGTCATGTCACTGAGACAGTCGCTGTCGCTGGGTAGATGAGCAGAGAAGAGGATGTTGATCTGTTATATAAATGGTTTCAACAGTACATTTACAAGTTTAAGTCTTTTTCATTTCATTAATGCATAAGGAGTTATTTAAGCATTTAGTTATTTATTGTTTCTTTTATTCAACAATTTTTGTTTGACATAGTTCCAGTTTTAATTCGTTGTTGTTCCTCATTTATTAGATATTCTTGTTTTATTCATTTTTTTTTCACTGACCATCTTTGATGCATCTACATTAAAACAAATGTTTCTCAAATTTAAGGATACTTTTGGACATTTGAATGTTTTTAATACAAATATTAGTGCTTATTGTGGGTTTAAGAAATCCTAGTTTTGCACTGCTTACATGCACAATGAAAACGTTTCTCAGTTTTGTTCTTTTTTTGTTGTTGTTAGAGGAGCAGTTTTGCCCTTAATGTAAAAAGGCAACGCTGAAGAGAAACAGGAAAGCCTGGAGGAAGAGGATATGACATTCAGAAAGAGGCCCAAGTTAGGATTTAACCCAAACCACTGCAGCAAAGGACTCACGACAGGACTCTTCCAGGAATGCAACCAGGGGCGTGTCTAGACTTTTTTTAACTGGGGTGGCCCAGCTGTGGCACTAATTTATGCCTCAAGTGTGATGTGGACCACAAACACACACAAATAAATATAAATGATCTACCCTTTCTAACTTCTTCAACCATACCTACTTTATAACACAAGATAATGGCAACATTAGCGTAATGTTTTAATGACACAAAAACAAGATTTATGTTAAAGTATTTCAAAATGTGCATGCAAACTCCTGCACAGTCTAACTTGCAATGTTTTAGTCCTGCCACATTTCCAGTTAGTTCATTACAAGTAAGACAGAGTGCATTGCTTTCCTATGCACCTGTGTTGTGAAATGTACATTGATATGTAAAGACAAATAATAGCAGCCTCCTCCAAAAAAAAGACCTAATAGTTGGTTTTAACAAAAGTCCCGCTTCCGACAGGGCAAAAAGCCAACCACAGTTTAGGATTTTTGGGGTAGCCCCTGTGGCGGCAAATCAAATTTCTAGGGGGGCCCATGCAGCCCCTGGCCACCCATCTGGAAACGCCCCTAATTGTAACAATACAATACAATAAAAGCCTTTTTTTTATACCTGTTTGCCAGTTGTTTTGGTTTTTCTTGTCTACACAACACAACTCAACAGTTTCTGTCTAAGTCCTCATTGCTGTTTCATTACTGTTGCGTGCAACTGCAGTTTTTCTCTGCGAGAAAGTTCCAAACAACCCACTGTGCACTGTCTCAGCACCAAACAGCAGACGCTCAATATGAGTGGCAAACTCTTCCATACAGTGCAGCATTTAGCAGTTAAAGACCAGTTACTTCTCAGCAGTTTGTAAAGACTGTCTGGAGTAAAAAGAAAAATCAATATTAGACCTTAATGTGTCTGATCACCAAAAACACGACTTCCACTAAATGCTAATGTTTCTACCTGACTGCTATATTTGTAAAAAAGCCAACTTTTTACTCAACCATTAGCCATGTGTTTTATGGTTGACTTATAAAGGTAGTGGAATAAAAAGTACAACCTTTAAAAGATATATCTCAAAGATAAATGTACTGAAGAGAATCACAACTTCGCACAACCTGTAAAAACGTACAAAAGGTTTGAACTTAAAGCTTCATAGTAGTTGATAAATATTCTCGTTGGCAGAAGCGACAAGCACACGTTTGTATTAAGATGTAATGTGTTATGTTGCATTCATCAACTGGCCAGAAACAAGTCCAGGATTTGCTCTCTGATCTTCTCATGAGCAAACCTGTTCACATCATTTTTACAAAGAAATTAAAAAGATATGCAATCAGAAATATGTTACATTTACAACCTCATCTCTAAAAAAAATGTGAGCCTGGACCGTTGAACAGCTTGCCTTCATCAAGCAATAAGGGGACAATTTTCCACTTTCAAATTGTATTCCCCGAAGCCGACAACCTGGGTTCAAATCCAACCTGTGGCTCCTTTCCTACATGTCATCCCCCACTCTCTATCTGATGCTAGAGTGGTAAACATGACCCTGTCGCAACCTTTTTTGAAAAGAGATGCTGGCATAAAATTGGGCAAAAAAATGGGCATTTATTTTCCAAAAATATGAAGATTTCTCAGTGTCAACATTTTACATGCTGTCTGCTATAAATAAATATCTGCTATAATAACAATAAAAATGGGGTTTTAATGTATTTTAAAGGCCCACCTGGGGACGGGCACTGCATATCAGCTTTGACTATAAATGCTGAAGTGTGTGGCAACGGTTTACTTTGTACTTGTTCCTATACAAATTTTTATAAAAGTTTTTTTTTTACAACCATTACATTCTGTTCTTATTTACATTTTGGCACAACATCCCAGTGTTACAGGACATGTGGTTGAAGAGAATCACTTTATACCACTGGTGTGAAGAGTCATTTGAGACAAACATTTAGTGCTAGGTGACAAAACATGACCATATCTTTCCTCTCTGTAAGATTATTATCGTGTTATGTCAGATTGGTAGTGTGGGTAATAAGGATCCTTGTCACAATACTGCAACTGATACATTTCCAACACTGGGCGTGTGAACCACGTGATTACTACAACTCCCACAGTTGTTTTCAGACAGAATAGTTCAAAGAACAACAAAGAAAACAATCATTACATTTTTTTTTTTTCATTTTTATTTTTGCAAATAGGAAAATAGCATTTCTGGTATTCAAAAAAAAAAAAAAATACAGCCTGTGTTCAACCATAAACACACGCATGGTTTCAACAGAGAGAGAGAGAGAGAGAATTGGATGATGATGACGATGATTAGGGAATACAGGTCTGGATGTAGGTCAGTAGAAGCAGCCTGGGGAGGCTCAGACACAAAGACAGCAACAGTTCAGACAGATAAACACGTCTGCCAATCTGTCTGCTTCGAACGGGTTTGTACATTATTAAGCATTGGTTGTTTTAAATGGAGAGAAGTTTAATGAATCCATTATGCTGTTGGCAATGATATGTGGAAGATTGCTGTGTAAAAAGGTGTGAACTGCTACATACAGAAGAGATCTGCTTTCGAGTTTTATCACCGACGTCGTAGTTTAAAAGTGTCTGCCGGTAAAACAGCGACAATCCATGATATGAAGCGTTAGCATACAGTGTCTTTATGTGAAGCACTGGTACATTTACAGGCACCATAGTGTCGAGATCAAAGAAGAAATAATAAGAGCAACTGTACGTCGCGGTGCACACTAACCTTCCTTAGTTAAAGTGATGATTCTTTTTTTTTTTTTTTTTTTGGGTGGTTCCACTATATTTCATGGAACTGCCATAAGAGCACTATGACTGTTTCTGACTCTCCACCAACACAAGTGCACTTGAAAAGCAGCAGACTCAGCTTAACGGTTTGTGAATGGATAGAGTGGGACCGCAAATCCCAGACCATATTCAGCCTGACATTCCACAGATTGATCACGCTACAATCAAACTCACATAACGAGACCCAGAAACCTCTCCAGAAAACACGACTTTATAGCTTAATGCACTGATGGAAGATCCTCTTTGATACAAAAAAAAAAAGAACATTTATATAAAGGCTACAAGCTGTACATGTTATTCCTGTACGTTATGTTAAGTACACATCATATTAAATACACTAATACAGATGATAGAATAAATGTTAAGCTGCCTCGCCAGCTGTTTAAACCTATTAGCTTTTCTCGCTGCTATAACAAACAAACAAAAAAAAGTTTTACAGTAATCGCTACCGTAAATAACAGGGAGCAGTGTTTGTTTTTTTTACATCACTTCTGCACCATTCCAGATCACATGTAACATATAGACCGAGACGTTTCCTAGGCCACATAAGTCGGCTGCACAATGATTTCAAGAGAATTTCAGGGAACAAAGGAGCTTATAAACTGTCACGCACCAAAGGGTGTCGTTTTTCCATGCTCTCACATGTCCAGAACAGGGATTTCTGGTTTGGCAACCCCCTACCTCAGAACCACAGTTAAATAAGAGCAGTCATAACCAAGATACCAGTAGGGTCAAGAGAGGTTCTATGATATGGACAAAAGGCATCTATACACATTAGGTCATACTGGGGCTGAGAGAAGGCATAGTGTATGTGTCAAAATAGGGTGGGCTTTAGGATTGGACGATTGCAATAAAGGCCAGGATTGGATGCAAAAACATCGTAAACTCCTATCATCGGTGTGGCCAAATTGTGAGCTAAGCTCCAAGTTATGTCTGACAAAGACAATGTCTACTTATTTAAAGAGTCCTACTGATCATTTAGAGAGCACTGTCACTCTAAAAGCATTCATCCCGCTGCCTTAAGTACTTCGTTATGATGTGCATTGGAAGCCTGATGAGTAGCACACAGAGCATCGATTTTACACTAAGTAGACTAAATATTCAATTTAGTAAGGTAGAAAAATGTTAGGAAGCTTCCCAAGTGTGGACCCTGAATTTTGGCTTTGACGAAGAAGGGAAAATGAGACAGGAAATGATTGAGCTCCCTACTCCTGTCACTGTTTACCAACCTACTTCTAACAGCACCTGGTAGCTTGGTAACAGGAACAGAAGGCAAGCAGTGATTGCAAAAAGGGGCCAATGTTGCGTGTCCTTATTGTATCTGTATGCTATACTTGAAGGCTAGGAAGTCCACTTTCATCTGAGCTCCTCCTGAGTCGGCAGTTCAATCAGAATCAGGAGGAGTTGCTCATAAGGAGCAGTGAAAAGATAAACAGCAGGGAGGAAGGGAAGGGAAGGAAACTGTGAGTAGGCAAAACCAGCCAGCTCAAGATTCTTCTGAAAGTTTTTGCTTATGAAGCATCAAAAGTCCTGAGGGATCCCCCCCCACCCCAACCCCGGTCAAAACCGAGAACCAGGTCAGGTAGGGCTGGCTGTGCTGGGTTGGTGCGGTGCAGGGCAGAGTTTAGACCAGCTGAAGGGGGTCACACAGTGGCTCTGATTATCCTGCTGGGCCGGGAGCTGCGGTGGACCTTGGTGTGTTTGGATAAGTGGTCGCTACGGGCAAACTTTTTCTCGCACAGTGAGCACTCGTACGGCTTGACGCCAGAGTGCGAGCGACGGTGACGAGACAGCTCATCAGATCGGGAGAACCTGAGGAGTAAAGAAACACAGAGTCAAAGGGAGACTGCACACGGGATAACTTATCTATGAAGTGATGAAGACAAAGATTTAGTCCCTCTCACATGTTTAAAAACTGTATATGCTGTTCAGATAAATTAATCAGGTTTTCATAGGGATTAACCCTTCAGATTAGGATTTCATGCCCTCACCATCATCAAACCAACAGTGGTGTTGTTTCGACGAATGGGATCCCTTTAATTCTTATTAAACTGGCACTTTAAAAACAAGGGGATGACTAATCGCTAGATGACTCCATTTCTATTTTAGCGATAAACATGTGACCGCTCATGTGCTATTTTTCCCGGGACGGCCCGGGTTCAAATCCGACCTGTTGCTCCTTTTCCGCATGACATTCCTCTCTCTCTCTCTCTCTCTCTCTCTCTCTCTCTCCAATTTCTGACTGTATCCTCTGTCCTATCTGTAAATAAAGGGCCACACAAAAGAGAACAAATTCTGAAATTCAATATTTATTTCGAGTGAAAAGAAAAATCAATATTAGACTTCTGTTACTAATCTCCTAGTTCTAGTTTTAATTTCTGTCTACTATGCAGCCCGGTTGATCTGGATAATGTCAGTAGATCAGTAAGCTAGCATTAGGGAAGCTTTGAAAACGTAGATCTATTACTGTCGTTACTATTTGTCTTTTTTTTGCTGAATCATTGATACAAAATATTTCTCATTGCATCTGCACAGACAGCTCCTCTTTTTCTTTTTTCTTTTTTTTTTTAAAATCTGTTTCACCTACATGTGAATACATCGAGGAGTCTGGGGCGGAGTCAGGGGGGGGGGGCAGCCAAGGTCGCCCCAGAAATCTGACTGCACGCCCTAAAATCCAATCCTCTGATTGGCTATTTGCTGTGTCAGAGGCGGGACTTTTTTTTTTTTAGCAGCCCTCGTTTAAATGAATCATTTTGGAGCGGTTAATTGCTTCAGATAATGTTACTGGTCAGTTAGCACGAAGCAGAAAATCTAATTATAATCAACCTTTTGTTACTGTTCCCCCAAAATACTTAATTCCTCAAGAGCTACATCATTCAGGACAGGGCTTGGTCACTGTGCATCTACATTCCAGGTAGATGCAACTTTAGAGATAATTGTCTCTATGATGCAGAGAGGTTTAATATTTCCTCATAGCACAATAAGCCACCGTGACACATTTTGCGATGACATAACTCTTCAAACACTCTGATCTGTTGTTACTCATCATACTAGACTTCCTGGAACATTCAAAAGCAACCCTTCTCCCAAATTTCAGCCGATCGCATTAAACGCAATCGCAAGTAGAATTAAACCTGACACAGTGATCAAAAGGTGACACGTACCTCCACCCACAATCCGGCCAGTTACACGTGTAGGGCTTCTCTCCTGTGTGCCGACGGAAGTGAGCTTTCAGGTGGCTGCTTTTGGTGTACATCTTCCCGCAGCCTGGGTGCGAGCACTTGTGGACCCTCTCTGTGGGCGGCACTCTCGTCACCCGGGGGGGCGCGGCCTTAAACACACCGCCGCCCTGTCCTCCGACCGCTGTCAAACCTGTGATCTCTAGAGTCCTCATAGTGATGGGCAGAGGGGCGATCTTCACGTACTTCTGGTCAACTGGCTTGCCATCTAGGCTGTTTAGTGCGAACAGGGTGGTGGGGGAGGAGGAGGAAACCTGCGGGGACAGCAGGGTGACGTTTTGTCCTGTTGCACCCTGCAGGCCCATCACCAGGTGCGTGAGCCAAATGCCACTCTGGGCCCCAGGGGGGGAGCCTGCTGGGGTCTGCGGCTGGGTCAAAGGGAGCGGCTGGAGCTGGAGCACCAGCGGACTGCCGAGGAGCATCGGCGGGGTTGAGGTGGAGGGTGAAGGTGAGGTTGAGGGTGATGGGTTAACTCGGGGAGGAGGGTTAGGGTCAGCCGGGTCGGGCCTGCTCTGCTCCTTTTTAGGAGCGTCTGGGTTTGACGTGGAGCGACAGGCTCGAGTCTCTAGGTCAGTGCCGGACTCTGAGGAAGCAGCTGGGGGGAAAGTTGAGGAGGTGGTGTTACTACATGGTTGGGGGCAGGCCTCCTCTTTTGGGGCAAGCAGCCCCTCTTTCACAAGTTCCATCTTTTCCCTCAAGAACTCCTCTATGTCTTCCAGGGTCGGGGAGAACGGAGACGAGGGATGGAACGGGAATTCTGGCAGCTTAGGCTCCTGACTCTCCGGTTCCTCCCCTAGGAAAATAAGCAGACGCATCCCGTCTTGCTCGTCTTCATCCTCCTCGTCGTCTTCCTCCTCCTCCTCCTCCTCCTCCTCCTCCTCTCCAGGACTGCAGACGTGCGCAGCCCCCTGCTGCCCTGCCTCGGGGCTGTCGCAGGAGGCTGAACTGCCCCCCTCGCTGCAGGCGCCGTCTCCCAGTCCGAGGGAGAACAGGCTGCCGTCCCTGAACAGGTCATTCTCCAAGCTGAGCGTTCTGCTGCCGAGAGACACCATTGATCCAGGCCCCCGACGCAGAGGAGAGGATGTGGTGGAAACTCTATCCAGAAGCAGGATCACAAAAACCTGCAGGAAAAGCATCGAAAGAGGATTTTTATTACCGAGTTATAAAAAGCAGGGCATGAAAATAAAAACCTATTTTCCCCCCATTGCGAGAGAACAGCATCCGTCGTCTGCATCATTGCACATGCAGAATTCTTAGAGACCTATTTTGATTCAGTGTGGGCTGCTGTAAATGTAATACAATAAACTTAATGAACGTAAGAAAAGAAACTCAATAACGCTTTATTTTCTTAATTTGGATGACAAAAACCTAAGAATAAAAACACTGTATGTACTTTTTATGACATAACTCCACTTTAATACAACATTAAAGTCCTACTGCCCAACCCTTCCACACTCCCAATGTCATGATAGTTTACATCACATGATTGGCATTTGGCACCTTAAGGGAGAGATAGGGTTCAGTGTCTTGCTCAAGGACACTTCAACATTTAGGATTGGACAGGAGCAATCAGCATTACGATTGGCTAACCACATCAGAGTCCAACAACTACTTTTTTCAGGTTTTAAAAGCTTTGAATAAATACTACTTTTCACTTTTTTAAGTGCCACATGTGTGCGAGTCATTACTTATATTAATGTCATGAGTTGTTTTTTGTACTGTATTTCATTTCAGTACTGTAAATTATCAAATAATTTGCCATGAGAATACCAAAAACATGTTCACAGATGGGAACCAGCCCCATCAAGGAACCCGTGGACAGAGGCCCATTTAGCCAGTTTTGCTCTGTTGGTTTTTCTTGCTCTCCTCAGCTGCAGAGAAGCTTTTTCATTGGGCAAAGCGCTTACAGCCTAACTTCTGCAAATATGTTTAGATGGACCCCAAATTCAATGAGTTTGGGTTGTTGTGTAAAATGTTCCTTGAAAAAACAGAAGGTGAGGATGTGCAAAGCATTGCCATATATTTTAATTGAAAACAGCAAAAAGAAAACTTATTAAAAAAAATGTTAAAACTGAAAACATTCTGTTTTATTTTATATTATACTCAATGCCCCAGTGTTTTAGGATATTTAGAATTTAAAAAATTAAATAGAAAATGAGGAGGCAACTTTAGTTTGGGCTTGATTAAAAAGTTAATCTTCACTTAGTAAACTCAGCAGAGTTCCTAGGGCTCGTTTGAGGTCTGCAGAGGTCAGATCTGAAACCTGAGTCCAAACAGATAATCTTCCAGTGAAACTTCCTTTCCGCTCATGTAAAGGATGCGTATCGCTGCTGTCAGACGATCAGGCACATGTTGCAGCAGGGCCTCATACTCCACACAGTGCACGAACAAGGCGGCTTGGGGTAAACACGGCCCGCACTGACGCGCCCATACCCGTATGGAGAGCCGACGATCGGGCTGTCAGAGCGGACACAAAAAAACGGCGCTCTGACCGCGTTTGTTCAGCAGGAACGATCGATCACATGGTAATCCGCATGAATACAACAGCTCCTCTATAGGAATTCACGGGTCTCAAGTTCAGCTGGGTCAAAAAAAAAAAAAAAAAATGTCTATTTATACTCCTCCGTGACTCCGGAGAATCCGCGCAGGAGGTTTCCCGGACATTTGGCTCGACCTACCGTGTTTAGTTATCGAGGAGGCTCGCTGAAGAAAAAGCAGCAGCGTCGATGGGATTTCTAATCCTTCGTGTTTTTCCTTTTTTTCCGTCGTGTTATTGTCGCAGCACACTCACATCCCGTCCTTGCCACGGGTCCATGTTGGCATTTTTTTTTTCTCCCCCTTAGCATCACGTGACCGCGGCGCTGCACAACTCGGAGGCACGGGTCCCTTTCTGCCGATCTGATTGGCCGAGCGCTTCGGAGGCTCGCCCTAAAAAGAGCGCTCCTATTGGCTGCCGCTCGATAAATTCTGACTGCCATGTGTTGATGGAGGGATCGCTTTAACCACGATTTAACAGGATACACAATGTGGCCTACTGAAGATGAGTTGAGAAAGTAGTTCAAACATCAATGTTTGTCGAATTTACATAAAATTGTTTGTTTGTCTGTCTGAGAGGAAATCTCTGGATTCTTTTGTTGTTGTCTGGATCACCACCTGCTTCTGTTTTCTTCTTTGGCTTATTCTCGTTTTGCCCTCCCCTTTTGTACATTTCCCGTTAGTTGAGGTGGGTTTCATCTTTGAGGCATATTTAATATCTCTATCAATCCCCTTTTTTAAAGTTTTAATAGGCCTATATTTTTGTTTCCATCTATAAGTGTGTTTAGCTATCTGTTGATGTTAATATAAGGATGCTTGTTTACCCAATCAGTAACTGCAAAAATAATAACTATATATTCTTTCAGTCACCACAACTGTCTATTTATTTGTTATTATTGTCATTCATTCACTGAACAGCAATTGCTCTGGCCACTTTTTGCATATTTCTCTTTCATATCGCCACAAATATATTTTTGTTGTTGTTGTTTTTGTAAACGCTGCTGTTTAGGATTGCTGCTAAGGAAGTTTCGTTGTGTCCTTGTCTACAATGATAATAAAGATTCTACCTATCTATATAAAAAGCTGTAGAAATAGTTATTTTTATTCTTAAAGTGCATGGCAAGTGCAAGTTTTTCGTTTTTCACTGTCATTCTGTCTCTGCCTGGTATTATTGCACATTAAGTGTTTTTATTTACACGTTTTATGTTATATCGTTTGGGCAGTATGTCCTGTGGGAGAGGATCTGGAGCAGGCTGGAAGTTTGAATCCCGGTGTCACAGGATCATTTTAAATGATCAAAACAAAACCCACCTGTTACACCTGCACCCTGAAACCTGAAGATGTTTGTCAGAAGAAAAGGTGAGATCTGAGAGATTCTTCAATCTTGCATGCCACAGAAAACGTTTCTCTTTATTTGTATTGTAAAGGAGGTATTGAAATGTGAATGGCCTTTGCACCTTCACATGCACACATGCTGCAAAGGGGCATCTCACATGGACTCTGTGTTTTTGTTCATTTCTCCAGGTTTCTTCGTCTGCCCATCTTAATGGATATGGATAAGAGGCTGCGAGTCGTGTTGACCTATTCCTCGACTTAGTCATTCAAGAAGCGTCTATAGGTCAGTAAAACTAAATGTTAAGGTTTGTTTCAGAAAAAGATTCAATGATGCAACGTACAGAGTGTGTATTCATGGGTATTTTTGTTTTCTAACGTCCTTAAATTAAACCACAACATCATTTTTGCACATTCAGACATATCTTGTAAGGTCATTGTTTTGTTTTTGTTGCATACTTACCAGTAAGCTTTGGGGTCGGAAATAAGAAATAAAATAAATCATATAAATAAAGAAAAATAAACAAAAAGAAATCCTCTTGGGTTTCTGTGCTAGGACTTTACATGCAGAAGGCACGGTGCTTTTAAGTCCCAGTAGTGTATGTTGCAGATAAATGATGTTGCTTTACCTGGTGACTACATCTTTGCCATGGGATATGTGCATCATGGCTGACTTACCAGCTATGAGGCTTATTTTAGCGTAGCATGAGCACGACACCTTTATTAAAAAATAGTTTATATCACTTCAAAATGTTGTGCAAAGGTGTTAAAATCAGTGTATAAATCAGTACAAATGATAGTATTCTAACTTCAATGAAACATATTTGCTCTTTGTTAAAGCTGATTTTCCTTATGGGTGTCAACAGGAAGAACTGTTTTTAGTTTTGATTAATACATAAATAAATATATATAGACAGTATTTGCTCACAGCTGAACTATATTTTGTTTTAAAACTTTTATTTAGTGTTTTGTAAGTTGCACAATGTATAGAAATGAATCAGCTTTGTGCTCAATATTCAACACTCCTGTCGCTTCTCCATCATACAGAGAAGTAAACAACCACAACTTGTATAATGCAATACAGCATTCAGTATGTCAGTTAATGTAAAGGTGTTTTTAACATAACTGTGAATTTTGGGTAGGAATATGGTTAATTTAAATATCTCATGGTGTCCTCAGTAGCATTTAGTTCCTGTGCAGCTTGTGGTGCAGCCGTACATTTGGCTCAGTTTGTAAAAACAAAAAAAAACAATGACATGATAACACATGTACATGATGAGCAGGGTGAATACTTACAGAGTGATTTATGATTTCTTAAACACCATCGTTGTTGAATTTGTATGTTTTTTTCAAAGAATGACAGTTGTGATAAGTATTTAAAGTGCTAATATCCCCATGTGGTTCAAAGGGGAAATCATTACAGACCTGGGTAATATGTCTAGAAACACCAAGAATCTCCTCAAAGCATAACATGTGTTGAGAGAATAAAGAGGAAAAGTTTGGTTTTGTCTTTTAAAGAGTCTAAAGAAGAACTCCACAAGAAACAAACTGTCCACTGAAACTGATGAAATTCATTGTCGGAGGTTTGATACAAATATTTATTTATTTACAAAAGGTAAGCACAGGTCACTTTGATTGATTAATGAATGGATTTAATGAATATCAATGAGGTCCTACAACACCACTCATTAATACACTTAATCAAGTTCATTTCCTCTGGGTTAATATGTGTCCACGTATTCAACATTTCATTTGGTACACAGAATGGTTATCAGAATCAGAGCAGAAATACTTTACTAGTCCCCGAGGGAGAATTCAAGTGTTACAACTGCTCCTACATGAATATGAGCCTAAGATATAAGTATCAAAATACAAGATATTAACATGAAGATAGATGTATGTGCAATAAAAAAACACAATACATGAAAAATGAAATAAAAAAAAGTCTGTGGTGTATCGATGAGCATCTAGACTATGAATGACTATGTAAAAAGTATGTGCATTTAAAAATATGTGTACGTAAAGATATGTGCGTCAACATTTCTAAATAATAATGATGGAGTATAAACAGCATTGAGACAGAAGTTAAAGTAAAACAAATACATAATGATGAGGGATATTTAAAGCAGTGAAATAAGTCCACAAGTTCACTCAGAGGGAGGAGTTGTAAAGTCTGATGGCCTCAGGCAGGAATGACACCTCGATCAGAGAGTCCAGCTCCACCGCTACATCAGTTTGTTTAGTCTCTTTCAATCTGCTGCCCTCCGCCTGCTGCCCCAGCACACAGCAGCTTTGAGGAGAGCACTGCCCACCACAGACTCATAAAACATCCCCAGCATCGTCCTGCAGATGTTAAAGGACCTCAGCCTCCTCAGGAAGTAGAGGCTGCTCAGGCCTCTGTGTTCTTTGTCCAGTTTATTGTCTACTTGTAGTCCTCCACAGTGTCCACACTGACCCCCAGGACAGATACAGGGGTCACTGGGGTCTTTGCCCTCCTTTGATCCATGATCAGTTCTTTCACCTTGGTCACATTGAGATGGTTCTGCTTTCTCCATGTGACAGTCAGTCCACCGCAGACCTGTACTCAGCCTGTACTCATCATGTGAATTATTATATCTGTCAATTATTATTTGATCACTGGTCCTCTTTATTTCCTTATCTCAATGACAAAGTCTCCAATAAAACATACTTAATCAAAACAGCTTAAGAGACACATAACTTTCTGCTTAAATCAGAGGTTTTAAAGTTATAGACCTGCCCATTACACTTTATAAGTAAAACAACAACAATAAAAAAATATATTGATTTAGTGAAAATGACAGCAAATGCAATAATTAAATAAAAGTATACATGCATGTTTTTGTTTTTTTGAAGAACATCTTTTATTTAGCAGGCAAGTGCCGGAAAGCTCAACGATGCTTCATGAATAAAATCATTTCTTGACTTGATGTTTCTGAGCTGCTGATGTGTTGTACAAAGGCGCCCTCTGGTGGTTTGGCTGAGCCTTTAGAATCAGGATCCAGATCCAACCAGTTGTGTCCCACACAGACACACTGCTACTATTAACTTTTGTCGTTTGTTCTGTCAGATAAAACTTGGCAGCTTCGATGAGTTTTATGAAATTCTAGCAGTCAGCTATTGATCCGTTCAACCTGCTCAACAAACAATCGTCTAAACCAGGTTTGAAAATCAGTTAAAGACAAAGCAGTGCTGAATGAGCCCTCGCACCTCTGAGCACATCTGGTTGTGTTGCACTGGTAGCATCCGGGTCTGAAGCAACATCTGTGTTTTTACTGCACACTGATGGACGGGAAAATTAATTTCATTAAATTATTTTAATGAACGTGTGAGGTTTGGGGGTAAGTGTATTCTTTAGTTGAACAATTACATTTTGTCATAGCAAAACATTTCATATTGACCAGCAGGGACGACTTCAAAGTTCCAAATACAAAAACCTTTCGCATTTTAATCATGGCGGTCTTTTCTGTAAAGTTTAAGTCAAACTGGATGGATCTCAGAGGAGGACTTTGTTAAGTGTGGTAACTCTGAATTGCCAAAATTACACTTAAATTCAAAATATATCCCCAAAAAATGACTGGGAGGCTGTCTGTGGCTCAGTTGGTAGCATCGGTCATCTCTTGGCTGGATGGTCGGAGGTTCGATCCTCAGCTTCTGCAGCCACATGTCCGATGTGTCCTTGGTTCTAAGATCATGTTACCAAGTATTTTTTTACTTTTTGCATTTCACATAAGCCTACATTTTGTTCATGAAGGTGAAATGTTATGTGGGGGCTACGTCTAGAAAAAATAAGAACCACCCAGAAACAGATATTTTTATTAGCCACAAATGACACATTAAGCAGGTTTATGAGTTTAAGATGTACCTAGATGTACTTTATGTTTTTACTTGGCAACATGCTCTGGCTGTTGATGTTATTTATTTATTTTACTCATACACACATTTCTACAGACATACAGAAACCTGCTTGAGTCCTTGAATCTTTGAGATTCAAGGAGTTTCTTGAATGAATAAATGTCTCAATGAAATCTTTGTCTTTGACTTTACTGAATAGCAGTAAGCCTTTGAACAACATGAACATGTGGATGTAAATGTGGCTTTATGTCAGAGGTAGATTTTTCTCTCTTGGGTTAATAGCACTCTTTAGCTTACTTTCAGTGACTGCATGCCAACCATAAGCCTCCATAGGAGCCAAAGGAGCGTATGTATGAGGATACTGCAGCAAAATGCAGCACAGTGTAGGCTCCAGTGTGGTATCTTAGCAACAGTACACAGCAGGATATCGCTCCTTAGCCCGGCCTTTACTATATCAATAAAACAACAAGTTGTGCATGAACATAGTTTGTGAGCTATGTTTGATTTTCAACCACAGTTATGGCAAATTCATCCTCGTCTCATCAGATATGCTCTGTAAACCTGCAAGAAGTAAACCTAACCATTTAAGTGTTTGAGGTTAAATGTGTGTCCACTGCTGATGCTCTTCATGGAGAGATGGTCAGTGTTGAAGGTCAGCATGGCTCTAGACAATGCTGGTAGGGCAGAGAGGAGCTGACAGGCTGAAGCTGACAGGCTGAAGCAGTAGGTGAAGGCCACGTTAGCCCTCACACTGTCAGACAGCTGCACTATAGAGCTGCAGAAACCTCTGCAGGAGATACACAATACAAATACATGAAAAGGTGATTAGACAGGAAAAGTGAGCATGATAACTAAGGGAATTGTTTGGCAGATAATTAATATTTTTCTTTTAACATGATTGTGATTACTTCCGAGTCCTAGAGAATATATGTCCATGAGAAGTTTGTGTATTCAGGGAACATAAAGACAAGGAGCCAGGGAAGTATACTGTAGTCCTTGAGGCTGATCAGCTGACGAGTCCTCTCTGCAGAGAAAACAAAGGCAAGTGACGCACAGCGAGAAGACTATTTTCCCACAGAAGGCTAAAATCAAAGCATGCACTCATAAGAGAACAGCACATGTTAGTAAAGAGAGGTGTGTCTCACCCTGGACTGGTCATCAGGGCATGAACTGAAAATCCTTCATGGTTTTACATTAACCCAGCAAACCAGTGACAGCAGTGCCCTGTATAATATGCAACTTTTCTTTATTCAATCCACTCAGTCCTTACTTGGAATGAGCATTAGCCTATGGTGGCTCAGGTACATTGCTGTTTAACCTACATGAGTGACTCAATGACCTTATTCAATCTGTGACCAGCAGTCACTAAGAGGCGGTCAAATTCAGAAGTTGTTGATTATAAATGAGAAGGTTCCTTCTTCTAGTTCAGTTCAGTCAAAACACTGAACAGTCTGTTGTTAGACAGGTACAGAAAAAAGTGTCTGACCCGACCCACAGTCTCCACTCTTTCAGAAGAACGAGGGTCCCTCAGGCCAGGCTGAACCGCTATAAACATTCATCTGTGCCGATGTCCTGAAATGAAGAGGTAATGTAAGATGTGCCAAGGGGCCGTCGATATGTCAATATGTCCCTGCTGCAGTGTTTTTATGCATATGTGGAATTGTGACATGTTTTTGGATTTATGTTTTTAATTCTTTTGCAACTGCAGGACAAGAATCCAAAACAGAGTTTCCTCTGGTGGAAAATAAAGTACGTCTTATTTTTACTTTTCCCACAATTTCAAAGTCACATTTCAGTGATAAATCAAAAACATGAGCACTTTAGGAATGAAATAATAAATGAATGGATGAATTAATCTTTTATTTTATTATATCTGTAAGTTGGAAACATTTTATCTGAAGTGCTGTGAGTTTGCCTTTCATTCATCCACTGGAGTTCAGGCTCTCCCTCAGCAGACAACCTGCTCGACATAAAGCTAAGTTCCTATTTTTTGAAGAAGTCACAAAATCATGAAAATGAGGAGAACGTGTAAACTTAATGCATTAAGTGAAGGGCCAACATGGCTGCTTTGAGTTCTGGAAAGTGAGACAACGGTGCATTAATTGTTGTCTTCCATCGTGCAGCAGCATGTCATGCCTTTTAAAATACTATGGTTTATACTTACCAAGCACCACAGTAATGGAACGCTCCCCCATGCCTACACTCATAAAAAAAAAAGAAGAAGAGAGGATGTAGAAATGCACACCTTCAAGACAGCATGATGAAGTGTTTAACATGAACAACTTCCAGGCACTAAAGGGGATTTTCCAACATTTCGTTTCCCCTTTAGCTTCTCTCTTAGTTTGTGCTGTCTTTAAGCATCTTCATCTGTATATTATAATCCTAAGGATATACTTATATTTATAGCATCCCATTAATCCATCCATATATACCCAATAATTCACTTTTTCTTTTTTAGTCTACATCTGTAAATTTTGTAATTACTGTACATAGCACAGATTCTTGCACTTTCTGCTTATTTGCACTTCTGGTGAGATGCCAAACCTCATTTTGTTACTCTATACTTGTATATGTGTAAAGACAATAAAGTTGAATCTCGTGTCATCATCTCGTCTCTTCGTTATCATGATATCATACTCATACAATATAAAGTATTTTATATTTGAACAAATGAAAGTCAGTGTTGCTCTGACTGTGTTGGGACTGAGAGCAGATGGTGATGAATAAAATCAGATCTGCTCACTTTCTCGTTGTCAGCATGACGGCCATGTTGCCGGCTGTCTGGTTTCAGGACATCTCTCCGTCGGAGGATGACCTTAGCTATCACTTAGCTTAGCATGTGAGCAATACTTGGGAGTGAAGTGACAATTGAAGTGATGAAGAGTCGGTTCACACGTGCACAACTTGTGAGATGAAGCACAGAGGGGACTCATTCATGCCTTCACAAATAAAGCCAGCACTGCTAGATAAAGAACAGAAATCTCCTGTTAGCGTGAAGGCTAAACGTCGCTGGTCATTGCTGTTTCAACACAGTTACTTGAAAAGAATCCTGCACGCTGCTCTGTCAGAGGGACCGAAGTGTTGTGATTTTTCTAATAAATTTGTGATACTTCACAAGAGTAGTGTGCAGGAGTTTTTCTTTTCAAGTAATAGTTCTGCCGCACTACGCACCTCCCTTATGAGATAGTTTGATGCGCGAACACCTTAAAAAAATGTTTGTTTCAACACAGTAAAAGAGTTCTCCATCGGCCTCATCAATCTATTTCTCACTGTTATACAAAATAAAATAAAATCACCTTTATTCCAGAGTATATTGACCAAATTGAGAAATGATATCACAACTGGAGCCGTGTGTAAGATGATCAAACATGTTGACAGCAGGTTGAGGGAGTTTAAATTCCACATGTATCATTCTATCCATCATGACCTCCTCGGTGATGTGTTGAGAATTTAAACGTGTGAAACAGGAATCAATTGCCGGCCAGTAGAGCACAGGTCACTGTTAGCGTCCATTTGTGTCAGGCAATTTGAGTCATCGCAATCAATGGACCGAAAGCTAATCCATTTAATCAGTTTCGTTGTCGTACACTTCAATGTATTTGTTCTTCCTTTTGCCTCTTGGGAGCAGTAACTCTTCAAACATCCAATTCTGCTGCTGAATTAAAACGTCAAACATACAATTAAGAAACATGCCATAATCATAGATTTATACATTCAAGTTTAAGGTCATTTGGCTTCCAATGCTTGATATTGTTGGTATGCATAGTCTTAAATGAAATGGGAAATGGACTGGAGCTTTTATAGCCTTCTGACTACTCAAAGCTCTTTTTACACCACACGTCACGTTCACCTATTTACACATTGAGGGCAGAGGCGGCTATAAAAGGTAGACATCAGTATTAACTAATCTTAGCCACTGACAAAGCAGCAGGAACAATTTGGGGTTCAATGTTTTGCCCAAGGACAATTCAACATGTGACAAAAGGAGCTGGGCGAATCCACGCTGAACTTTCAATTAAAAGAAGATCAACACTCAAAGGGCTAAACATGCCTGAGAAATTTTTTAAAATGAGGAAACGGCCTGTTTGCCCATTTAAAGAAATAAGTACTGTTGTCTATTATGGCGTGACGGCTATTCTTGCAGACACACAACAATCTTCAGCTATAATTTAATGTTTTTTTGAGCTGTTATATGCTTTATTATCTTCACCAAATAGACCAATTACATTTTATTAACTATATTTTGTTTGTGTTTGGATCATTACACACTGATTGAATTCTATTACCTCTTTTACTTTTAATGTTAACTTATTTTTTGTTGGGAAACAAGAAACAGAATCAGAGGTTTTCCTTATTTTCAAACCAGTTGCCTACATTAACCACAATGCAACTGTTTATTGGTCAGACCCTTTCATTTTAATGTATTTGTCTCATTTCTCAAGTGAACTGATTCTGCAGTGCAGTTTTCATATGAAGATGGAAGCAGCAGCAGCAGCCTGTTCATCAGATTAATATGCTGTTGTTGCACACAGCGCCCCTTAGTGGCAGCCACGGTGAACTTCTGCTCGTTCTAAACCAGAGAAGCTACCGGCACATTACAAAGAGCTTAATGTCACAAAACAAGTAGTTAAATCCGTATAAAAAGTAGGTTGCCTTTATTAGAAGCTGGGAAACCAAAACATTATCAACATCATTGTTGTTAATACTTTTTTTTGTTAGACCACAATATTGCCATCACCAGCATCATTTCATCATCATCATCATCGCTTTGCACTTTTTTTCCACAACATGCAAAAAGGTTCAAGAGTTCAGCGTTCCTTTTTCACACTACTGACAAAAGCTTCTCCTCTTGGTCTCCTGTAAAATCACAACTTGGCTTACATTTACATGGCCAGTACAACTGAAGGTAGATAGAAAAAAAACACACATCAAAAAACAGTACAACTGAAGAGTTTGAAGGATGGATGTTAAGAGGAGAAATCCACAATGCCATGTGCCTCCTGTGAGATGATGGAGAGGACCCTCGTTCAAGCCCTCCATGCTGTGAACTACAGGACACTTTTTTTTAAATACTACTGCATTCAAAGTTCTCTGAACTGAAGGTTAGTAGAAACACACTTTTTACCCTTATTTATATTCAATCATCTTAAAATGACTGGGAGGATTGGTTGCCAATTCAGGATCTGAAGGTAGAAAAACTAACCTGCTATTAAGGACATTTGTAAAACAATTCAATGTGCTTCTGAACCAAGTACAGGTTCCAGTGTGTCCTGTTCACATCCAGGACTGATTTGAACTGCAGCCTTGGGACAGATCAGATCTCGCCTTTATCCTGACCAACACCTTAGAATAATATTCCCAAGATCACAATAGCAACCCTTTTCTTTCTTTTGTTTTATTTTTATTTGACATCAAAATACTACTCTTTGCAAAAAAGGACAATCTCACAAGTGCTGCACCTGATGTCTGAGTCACTAGTTTTGAGATCGTTTATGGCTTTGGATGTTCTGCTGATCGTATAAATTGTTGACTTGTGTTAAGTCTACTCTGCTGCTCGCAGCAAATATTTAAAACATGAGGACAGGATACATTCTCGGGCCTCCAACGACATTTCCAAAACCACTACTGAAGCTGAACTCAAAAATTAAGGCTTTAAAGACAAATGAATGCTGCTTATTTACCGAGCTGCCCACTTTGTTTCTTTTGTCAACTCGTTTCTGAGCATCAGAGCTTCATCTCTCTTTAATCCAACGTATCTGTTGTGAAACAGTAATGGATGAACAGAAAGCTTCAAGAAACAGATGGATGGATATCAACAGTAACCGTGAAGCTGATGGGGCCGGGAGAGGGACGGAGAGGGAATGAATGAAAGGACAGAAGAGAGGGGGACGGCTGGTCCGACCATCCGGCAGAACAGATTGGATAGGGTCAACGTTTTTTCTTTAAAATCAAGATACATTTTATTTCTTTTCTTAAAAAACAAACATTACAAAAAAATCTGAATAGAGAATTAAAACAATGAACCAACAGGAGAAAAAACAACATTCATTTTCTTAACTCTCGACAGAAAAAAAAAAAGAAAGAAAAAGAAACATCTCTTCTTGCATTTCTTCAAAATCAAAAACAAAAAAAAAGGACAAATTTAGGGGTGCCTGGCACAAGGGATTGAATGTTCAGAAGCAGCCATGCAGGAAGGCGGGGGATTGTGTGTTAAAAAAAAAAAGAAAGTGTCATTAAGAGTGGTGCTTCAGCCCAACATATGACAACAGAAACCGTTTCACATAAGCAGCGGATTGGCTGAGAAGGAAAAAAAAAAACAAGCCCTCTTACAGGATGTACCCCTACTTGAAGCATATACATTTAAACAAGTCAAATAAAAACACACAAGCCGGCTGTTAAAGGTGTGATAGTGGCGGTTCAAACTGTAATGAGCACTCAGATGTGAGCCACCGCCACTCAGACAATCTACAGACCACACCTTTAAGTTTACAAACTGACCTACGAAGCAGCAGCTACTAGTGGATTACCTTTTAAAATAACACGCTTTATTTCATTCTCCACGAAGCCACAATATACCAGTTCAGGGAACAAAGATGAAACAATGAGGGAGAGCTTTAAAAAAAAAAAAAACTAAATAAAAAGACATTGTTTTATCTGAAAGAAGAGATTTCAAACAGTTATCTAACTAATGTCACCCTGTTAAAACATGATGCTGGTTTAAAAGCATAAAGTACCAAATAGTGAAGGCTGAAGCCGTGTGTGTGTGTGTGTGTGTGTGTGTGTGTGTGTGTGTTCATGTCGCTTTATGTTTACAGCGCGGTCGTTACTGATACTGAGGCGCTCTGGACAATTCTCTCAGTAGTCGTCAGGAAAATAAAACAGGAGAATGTTAGTCTGGCAGTTGTCTCAATTATCACAGGAGGGAAAAAGAGAAAGCAAAAACTGGTTTGATCACCATCAGGATGGATGTTTGCGAGCTCTGAGTTTGTGGAAAGGTTTAACAGTATGATGCAGAATGGAGATGATGGGAAAAAAAAAAAAGGAGGCTGGGTACGGCTGAATGCTGAGACTCAGGTGTTGAAAAAGGAAAACAACAATCCTCACTGACACTGTTTGATCGCGTGAGAACAATGTCTTGGTTGGAGAGGGGGTGAAGCAGACCAAGAAGAAGCACACCAAGTCCAAACCATTGAGCCAGGCCACCAGGAGAAAAAAATAAAATAAAACGGGGATAAAAAACCTCGAACGTGGAGCAACAGAAGAAAAATAAAAACATTGAGAAGAGACAGAGAGAGAGAGAGAGAGAGAGAGAGAGACAGAGGATGGGCTTCAGTGGGTACCATCTTCTAGTCTTCTCCAGACGGTGCCTCCTCTTCTGAGCCGTCCTCCTCCTCTTCCTCCTCCTCCTCCTCATCGCCGCCTCCAGCCTCCTTTGTCGTCTTGGGGGCGGGGGACGTCTCCTTCTTCTCGGCCTCCTCCTCTTCTTCCTCCAGGGGACTCTCTGGCTCCTCGTCCTCCTCCTCTTTGGGTGAGCTCTTCTCCAGGGCCTTGGCAGCACTGGGGCGCCCCTTCCCCTTTCCTTTCATTGGGCTGGGGGTTACTAAGAGGGGACGAAAAGAAAAAGAAAAACTTAACTCACTAGTAAATTACAAATATCGTATTTAAAGCCAGTGTTCAGGGATTCAAGAAAAAGAAAATAACAAAATCTTTTGAGTGGGGGCGCAGAGAGCCTAGCAGTTATGGCGCCTGCACAATGAACGGAGGCTAAAGTCCTCGTCGCGTCAGCCGTGGGTTTGAATAAGACCTCGGTCCTTTGCCTCACGTCTTCCTTCTTTCTCTCCTCCAAATGTTTCTTCTGTCTCTCTTTAGCCTCTACTATCTAATAAAAGGCAAAAGTCGCCTTTCAAAATCTTTTGATTGAAAGCGCTCGCCACAGAGGAGCTCCCCTACATAAGCCCCTGTAATCTTAAATGGTGTTTTTTTTTAATCTAAGAAATAAAACTGCCACGTTTTTCTTTTTGAAAGCAACCTCACTTGAGACTTCTTTTAACACATGCCTGCCTGAAAGGTGACCTACAGTTGGATGCATTGTATGCCCATACACATTGACTAAATCTCAGCTCGTAGTGGGTCCAGCAAACTCTAGAGAAGTGGGAAAAAAAAGTGAAGATTCTAAAGGAAATGCAGGTTGGGGGTATCTGCACATGTAGAATTTGCCCTTTGTAGTCAGAGGTCGGACTTCTCACCTGTGGCCTTTAGTCGGGGTTTGGGGCTCTTTTTCTCCTTCTTGTCCGGCCGTCCCCGTCGAATCACCTTCTTGCCTCTCTTCTTGGAGCGACCGTAGTCGCTGTCATCATCATCCTCCACCATGAAGTCCTCATCGCTGCCGGACTCGTCAGCTGCACACAGAAACGGGTGTGGGATGCGTTAATGTAGAGGTCGTGATGCTCAGAAGTGTAAAACATGATGGCTTTGATGATCAACAAATGCAACAATGACCTCTCACTGATTGTTAGATGGCCTTTATTTCACATAGAGATTATTAAGTATTGATACTAAAAAAACATTAATGTAATGTATAGCTCTGATAATATTGAGTTAGAAAGCTGCCAGAAATGAGCCGGTTATTATGAATCAAAGCATGATTTAAATATTGATTTGAGGGCCGTGCACTGTCTACCTTCTGTGTTAGTTCAATAACTACAATGTAGTGGGGGGGCAATATGACCTCAGATTCAGGTATTACAGTTTTCAAAGAGGTCACGCATATGAAAAGATATTCACGCACTATGACCCCCTCCTGTCTTCCCCTCAAACAAGCTGTGTGATGGGATATCTAACTAATACCTTTGACCACGAGTCAGAGCCACAGCCAGCTTCTTTTCATCATCTTAAAACAGGGGAGTCATCATTTGGAAGACACATTCAGCAAACAAACACGTGATGGAGATCAAATAGCCGACGATAGCCCGAGAAGGACTGAAAGGTAAGTGCTGCAAGCCACACTCGCTAAATGTTGCCGCAACTTGGAGAGTAGAACATGCAAGTTAACCAATTGCTGTGCTAGGATTCACCATCACGGCAACTTTGACACTTGCTCTGACACGAGGAGGAGGCGCTTGCCTTTTGGTCAGTGAGCGTGTGAGGCCGCTGGCTCTGCTCTTGAGTGTCAGAGCGAACATGCAGAAGACTGTCCTAAATCTGCACTGTTCTCTGTCACAAATCACCATTTACGCGACTTTTATGTCAATGTAGCTGGCAGATCGAGTAATCGGCGTTGCCACGTGTGTGAACTAAAACCAAACCTGCATGTTTAAACAGGTGATGACAATATGTCAAAAGTCTATGTCGTAGCAGAACATTATACTTGTAAAGAAATTGACACCAGTTTACCGCCAACTTCTACTACAATGACAAGTGTGCATGAAACATACTTTACTGGAACGCTTGCGCGACACTGTTTACAACAGTCACAACAACTTCCACAACAATACGCACACCCAGTATGGGCCATGGCAGACAACATTTGGGTGTGTTGAATTCTGAGTTGAGTACCACTGGTCTAGAGTACGTTTTAAGTTAAAACACATGAAGCTGGCTGTGTTCCAGTAGTTCATACAGAAACAACACATTAGCCATATGTCATCATCTACCTATGTGTACTGTGTGGCTGCTGGGAGATTTCTTATATGTTGCATTTAGTGAACCTGTGTGTTGTTGGATCAGTGTTGAGAGCAGTTGTACATACGGTCCGCATAAGTTTCCTCTTGGTCTTCATGCTCCTCGTCCTCGCTGCCTCCGTCACCCAGCAGGATCTCTCTCTGTTTGGACACGGCCTTGGAGGCGGCCTGACGCACTGTACGCTTTCGACTCACTTCCTTTTCATCATCGCTGTCTTCTACTCGGAAAACACAAAGAGTTACAGAATGATTCACAATCAAAAACAAACGAGCTTAACTATGAGAATCATGAAATGCTGAGGCTAAAAACAGGTCTATACCTGGTCCACATGCTGATCCGACATAATATTGTTTTTATTCAACACATTTTATGCAGCTGTTTTCCACTACTGTCTTCACACACTGACCCCAATTACAAAATACAATTCAATTCAATTTTATTTGTATAGCGTCAACTCATAACAAGTGTTATCTCGAGACACTTTACAAAAAGCAGGTAAAATACCTTACTCTTTGTCTGTTAACATTACAAAAGAGCAGGTAAAAAGACCTTACTCATTGTTATGCTACAAAATACACAACAATATAATTGTAAGCTGACTGTTTTGTTAAGAATGTCTTTTCTTTTAATACATAAAATGGTTCAGTGATTTCCTGCTTTTTCCCCCCCGTTTTGAAACATTGCTACAACCTGCTGAAACAGAATCTTCTTCAGTTGCCTAAAACTCCAACGTCTAATACATTAAAGTTGATGAGAGCTAATTCTCCCCATTAAAAGCCTCAGTCACGAAATATGTGGCTTTTTTTTATTTTTAATGATAAATTGGATCAAGCATTAAACTAGCTGCAGACACATTTTCAGTCTGATCTAAGTATCTTATTAGACCTTATGGGGTCCTTCACATTGTTCAGACGGCCTAAAGAAACCCAAACCACCGTGTTGACAAATCAACTGAATTTTGATGTAACAGCTAGTTCTCCATTGTTTGTAACATCAGATGATTTTTGGACTATATACTTTTTTTCTACCTAAATATGTTATTTTATTCTATTTTACATACTTTATTAATTCCTGAGGAAAATTCTGGTTGGAGAGATGTTAAGAGTGGTGGTGGCTCCACACTGCTACGCAGGGAGTGGGCACCTTGGCTGTACTCGGGTAGAGTCCTGGCACCTCTCCAGCCACCAGACCTACTTCCCATACTTTGGTCTGCACCAGGACTTAAACCGGCGACCCTCCAGCTCCCAACCCAAGTCCCTACTCCCTACAGACCGAGCTACTGCCACCCCTACTCTCTTACATTTCCTACGGCTTTCAGGGTGTTCCTTTACCGAACAGCCATCCTGTTAACCGCTGCTGTGTATGCATTCTCGCTTCCTAAAGGCAGAAATGGATTACAAAGGCTTTGAATGGAAACTACACTTTGTCTGTGTAAAGAAAATAAAGCTGTTGGATTTATTTGAAGAGGTTAATGATTCATTTGAAAGCTTATGAGGCTGAAATATAAAGACAATTATGGTGACAGAATAAATCAGCCACATTATTATTTATTTTAATTTAGATACTCTTGCTTTAAAAAAAAACCTTCAATGAATACAAAGAGAAGACGCATATTGAATGAGGATATAGTTAGGACCATCATTAAGATGGCATGCCGTCAACATCTATCACTCCGCTCAGCAGATGACAGTGATTGATTGATCGGGCTTATCAATCCAAAATGATTAACGCAGGGATAAATCAAAGCCCCATGTCACACTTTAAAGGGAACGTTGGAGACAAACAATTCAATCAGTCACAATCAGCTGGAGATGTGAGAGGAATAAATAAAGAGCGTGACAGACAAAGTACACGCAGAGCAACCGATCAACAACTCAGCTTTAAGGCGTTTTTAAATGTACATGTGAACACTGGTACAGTTTGAATGAATACAAACAACTCACTGTTTTTTCTCAGTGATGAGCTCAAACATAAAATATACAATATTTTCCTGTTGTCTTGTTAATTTTAAAGGATGAGTAGTCCTGTTTTTTTTTTTTTTTAAGAAATATCGTTGTAAAATGCATATCCGGCGAGGATTCTCCAAGATTTTAATTTCATCTTATTTTTAGGACAATGTGTAGCAGACTGTAAAGCAGACTTTTGAAATATCATTTCAAAATCTAAAATCTTTGTTTGGCAACGGTGCAAATTGGAGCTGGCAAATGCATGGATTTCAATTCCTACCAACAGAATTATAAGCAACTTTAACTTTACTCAATATGCTGGTCTCAAGCAGGGCTGAGGACGCAGAGGAAGCTCACTTTTATCTAATATTAACTCTAATTTGAAGCTTATAGCCTTCAGCAAGTCCTAACTACCACTGAGCCAAGAAACTACTTTTAAACCTCAAGTTGGGCATCATGGCTGTTGCCATCTTGGTTTTTTTCCGTAACCAGAACAGACCTTATTGGGATGAGAGGGTGGATACACTTTGTTATGTCACAATCCTGGCTGTCTGGTTGCTATGGTAGAGGCTTGTGAATCACAAGATGACGATCCATGAAGATCACTATGCTTTACATGGTGTTACTTTACAAACATCTGTAAACACTAGGGCTGGGAATCTTTGGATGTCTCAGTATTTGATTCGATTGAAAATGAAAAAAAATGGCCGCCATAGTTTAAGGCCAATGATTCACTCAGGGTTATCTGTTGATTCATTCTTATATCCTCCAACTCAAGGGTCTGGAAGGGGATCAGTAGGGTCTTTATTACTCAAAAGTATCAAACTCAAAAGTCATCGTTTGATGACATGATTCAAAGTCCATTTTTGAATTAGCACTTACTTCAGGATCTACTCCATTTATCTGTGAGACTGGCTGAATTTCTTGCTGCTCCATTTGAAATTCTACTGTGTGAAAGAGCTAGCCTTAGCACTTAGCAAGGAGTTACTGATTACCCCCCCAAAAAAAAACAAATGAGAAAGTTAAGAATCTATTTAAAATCTCAGAAGAGAAGAATCTAGATTTTAACAAATACATTTTTCCCACCTCTATTAAACACTTCACACGTTAATAATCATCACCTTAATGTTCTCTCAGTCTGTTAAGCTACAGTTAGCATTATCTTAAATGGTACGCCATTTTAATCCATATTTATGAAATAAAACTACAGAAAACTAGACTTACACATTTGCTTTATGAAATGGATCAAATTCTCACAGCTAACAGAGCACTGACGTATTAAGCATCATTTAGGGCTCATAAGTCAAATATAACTGAGATGTGACACGCATTAATTCACCTGTGTTTTGTCATCTTTACTCCTGATGGACAGCTATGTACTTATGAAATAAAGATCATTATTACATTTCAGAGATGCTATGTTACCTGCAGCCCGTTTTCTTTTGGGCCCCCTCTTGCTGGGCTTCTCCACCTTGGCCTTCTTTGCTTTCTTCCCTCTTTTCTCTTCATAGTCACTTCCTCCATCTTCTTCTTCCTCCTCTCCAAAGTCATTGTCCTCTTCCTCGCTGCCAAAGTCATCTGCAGCAGCGATACAGAGGGAAGTCAGCGAGCCTGCTCTCCAGCGCTCAGTCACCACACATCAAATCACTCATGTTCACATAAGGAAGCGAAGACACTCTGGATCAGACGTAGGCCGACTTACCTGCTGAATCATTTTTGGGTTTTGTTGGCTTGTCATCAGACTCCTCACTGAAACAAACACAAGGGCAATCATTAGCAAAGGGAACGTGAACAAAATCACAGATATATTAATCCTCAGAAAGCAAAAAAAAAAAGAAAAAAGGATGTGAACCTTGAGTAAAACATTTTCACAAAAAACTCAGAAAAAAAAAAAGGAACAAATTTGTTATAACTCCAATTTTCCAAAGATGAATTTAAAGTGATTTCGACATAGTTAATTCACTCAGATTGGACCCTCACACTTGTGTACAGGTCACTCCTCTATTATTTATTATGTGATGGATAAAAGATGTAAAAAGCAAACTTTCTCCTGACCCTAAACCATGGTTGCCTTTAATGATTGATTGAATCTGCATGTGCTGCTGACCATAAGCTGCTTCTCAGTCCCCATTTGCACTTGTCATATTAAGTGTCTCCATCTGGATCAAATCTGGGTGCGATGGAAGCCCGATGAGATTAACCCTTAATCACCCGTTGCTCAGGTCACAAATCTGACCTGGTTATGCACAATCAGGCTCGACTTTAATGCACATTAAGTCGTTAACCAGAAGAATCATTCTAGCACTTGAGTTCTTTGGATACAACACGAAAAACCAATGTTGCTCAGCAAGTCAATATCAATAAATACACTCAAATACAGCATGAGTCAAACTGATACACAATAAGATAGATGGTTAATTTGCTGCTATTACACCAGAGTATATAACTCCTTTCACAGACTGTCAACAGTAGGACATGATTAAAGTATGCATGACCATGAGGCAGTGTGTCAGGCCCCGAAAATATCCAAGAACTCAGTCAATTGAAGACAAAAGTGACTGTATCCAAAATATTGCAATTACTTGACTCCTTTGAACATTTCTGTGACCTTCCCAGAATGAACAAGCACCCAATTGATCTACTGAGATGTTAGCACTGCATGCAACAAGATCTATGCCTTTGATGAGGAACTGTCCAAATTATTTTCTGTTTCATATATTCCTTTTTGTGGCCCTCTCTTTGACTGTTGCATTTTTTTCCCCCTTTAAAACCAGTGATGTTGCCAAGCAAGTTTCCTACAAATTTTATGCATTAACATCTGACAGAATGCTCTAAATCGCTCGGCCATGTGTCCCAGGAACACACCTCGTCTTTCTCATACAGAACAACACATTGTGAATGACTAACTGGTGTAATAGCAGGGTTTTGCCTCTATCACATTTCGTACCATCCTCATCTCTAGACAAGGTCTACCAGTTGTTTTCATGAATGCAACACTGTTTTCTGAGGACAGCACCCAGTGATTTTGGTTTTTTTCTAATTGCAATTATGACACTGTGCTGATTTGGTGGCTACGCTGCGTCATAATCAAAAGGCACCAAGGTTTCCGCGGAGAGCAGAAAGGCCGCAGGCACGGGGGAAACCTACCAAGAAATGTCAAAGAAATTAAGATATAGTTTACAGAGCTCGGAGTGCATGTTCATCCTGTGGAGGGAACATTTCTATGAGACAGCCGTCACCCTGACTCTGTTCACAGTGGATTTCATAAGCATCTCAGATAAACCTCAGAGTTCTACCGAGCAGCATGAGTTAACATGATTAAATGTCCCCCTTTTCATTTTGCTTCTGCACCTCTGTCCATACGCAAATGTTCTGCTTGTGTCTCTCTCTGGCCCGCGCTGCAACATTGGGAGTAACTCATTTCATTAGCATAATGTAATATCTTAGTTACAGCATGTTACCATCTTTTTTTTTTTTTTAAAGACGTCGACACGCCAAGTGGTATAGAATATTATATATAGTATGAAAACAAAAACTTGTTATTGCCACAAACAGTGACACCAACAGGAAATGTTTAGTATATAAAAATAAGTTAATAGCTTGGTATCTTCAAATATAAAGAGGAACCATGAATGAAACTAAGTATGCCAGCCCAGGCACACAGAGAACCCCTACTAGATATTAGAAAAGGAGTAAATCACTAGGTGCACCTGCGGATGTTTTACTGCAGTTCTTCTCCCTCCCCCACAGTTCCAACCAGCTGAGTTTCTCTTTTCTCGACACTCTTGCAGCTTTCCCCCTGCTCTGCCTGACACACTGCTATAGCACACCTGGCTGTCTACCATCCTACGATGTATTTGATCAACTACCCATTTCCTCTTCCCTCTACCGTACAGGCTGCATTCTACCTGAGCCTAACCTCTGTTTGCACCTGCAGTTCTACATCCAGCTGTTAACGGTGTTTGATCTGCTTGGGCCTGAAAATCAGTGCAGAATTCTGGGTCCTGAGAAGAAAAATATACATTTTCTAAAGACCAGGGTTCATTTTGGCCGCTATTTAAGAGTCAGTCTTTAAACAAACATGAGTTGAGTTTTCGAGACATTATAGAAATGTTAACCATTTATAGATTTAGTGGACCACAAATCAAAACCTTCTTGTTTAGTTTTAGTCTGTAAGGGCGCACTCACACTAGGTTCAGCTTCTCTGTACCGCGCTTAACCCCAATTGGCCCCCTCCCCATCCCCAGCTGGACTGCACTCACACCGCTCCAGGACTAACCGGGCCTGAGCACCTCTTGTAGCCTAAATAACATCGTAATACAACACATGCATGGCCTTAAGTGATCATCAAGTGATTGGTACCCATGCTTGTGATTGGGCATGAACTGTACCAGGCCGTGGCACACCTTACAATCGTGCCAGGGCCAAGGAATTGTAGCATGCTTGAGCACGGATCGAACACTCAAACTGGTCAAATGAACTGGACTTTGAGGGTGAAGCGTGCATGGGCACAGTACAGATTGCCTAGTGGGAGTGCGCTCTAAAAGTCCTTAAATTGAATCCTTACTTTAAGTCAAAGCGATTTCTCTCTTCTTAAGGAATCAGAATTTGATATCAAGGCAACAGGTTGTATTTGATTTTTTTCTAAACGTATTAACACTTGTAACACCTTTAACATCGAAAGCAGTAAACATGCATATTAATGCAGGTGTAAAATAGCCCATAAAAACCCTCACATGGAACTTATTACCGCACTACTTTAGATTTTAGCAGAGGAGGAGATACAGATTTAACCAACTCAACAGCATTTATTTTCCTTTTTTATGAAAATGAAGACTTAGCCTTACAAGGTTATTAATATCATGACGCCACACAGACCTTAGATCAGTATCGTGTCAGCTCACGCTTTCTCTCTCCCTCGCTCCACAAAAACACACACACGCATCTCTTTTCTCTCGATTGTTTTTTTACAAACAGATTAGACGTAAAAGATTTCCAAAAAGACAAACCTGGACCCCAAAGCAGCTTGCTCTCTTTAAACATGTACCTCATCTTTATATATTATCTGTGTAAGATAAGGGAAGCATCAGCCACAGCCTGACATGAGTCCACAGTACTTCACTTGAGGGAATATTAAACCATCACACACACAGAGCACTGCTATCATTCCACATCTTCTGTTAGCTGCTCTGTGACTGTACTGAGCTAACGCTAGCTCATTTTTTACTCAATATCAACTTTCACTGCCGTCCATGAATGTTTATATCGACAACTGTAGGTTTTCTATGTGGTCTTTTTTTGTTTAAATCTCCCAGAACACTCAGCGTAACTCTTTGTGTGTTTTGTTTTATTCAAACCTCAGAGCCAAATTCTCCCTCTCTCGCTGCATGGTGACACATCAGATTTATTTCTATATCTGACAACTGTACATGTGTCGTGGTTTCAAGAGGAGGACCCCCTAGGCTACCCAACTCATAAAGAAGGTCAGGACACCAAACATACAAAACATTACCTGTCATCCTGTGAGTTCTTTGAGCGCTTGTGCTTGGGCTCACGAGGGGCTGTGGCGCGCACCTTCTTAGGCTTACTGTCACCGTACTCCTCATCTACAGGGAAAGGGCAGGCCGTTAGTTTTGGACACACATGCTACCACATACAAGGACAGTTTCTTATCTGCTGTCGGCATTACATTCACGCCCGAGTCAAGTCTCTTGGCTAGATCTTTTAAGGTGTATATTGGGGGGTTTCATGGCTTTATTTAGAGATAGGACAGTGGATAGAATAAAACCGAGGAGAGGAATTTGGGAATGACATGGGGGGGGGGGGGGGGGGGGGAGCCATTTGGTCCGATTTGGACTCGGGCTACCTGCTTGGAGGACTATAGCATCCGTACATTGGACGCATTTGCTACTAGGCTACCGTTTATTTGTAGATTTAGCCTTTCAGTATTCATAACCAGAGACAACTATCCATGGATTCCTCCTCAAAATAAAAATCTTGTATCAGATCAATGCAGCTGTAATTTTATACAGATGGCCCTTCTTCACTGCCAAATACTGGGAAGCCTCTGTAGCCTCTCTTACCTGCATCGGACTCGTTGAATTGTGAGTAGTTCACCACCTTCCTGTTCCTGTGAAGAAATTACACACAGATCGCATCAGATAACACTCACACACACAAGTAAGACACTTCTCTGTCTGCATCAGATTTAAGGCATTTCAAAGGTGCTGGAGGCATAGAGGTTGACAACAAAGATGGTTTACGTCTGAATTAGGTTATTTGGTTTGAGAGGCCACAGACTGTCTCCCGTTGGGGGCACTGAACTGGACACTGGTCCACCTTCTACAGTTTCCAGGGGTAATTTGGCAAAGTGAATGAAAAAGCTTCAGGTGACAGCAGCAAACATGAGATCAGGTGACACACACCTGTAGAAGCACTATTGATGCAGATTAAAACACAGAAAACCCTCTTTCAATTTACGCGAGTGAATAGCGATCTACAATGCAAAAAAAAAGTACTCTGACATGAATCATTTGGCACACCGGTAGCTCATGCAGTGATGACTTTAAAAAGCCGAGGCCACCAAAAATCTTTTTCAAGGAAAGTAGATCCTTGACCAGATGAATATTGTTGGAGTGAATCTGTTGTGTGGTGAGAACAGGAAGTGAGGGGGAGGAGTAACAGTGTCGTATACAGTTGCATCTCATTACAAGTAAGGCCAAACATTTCCAGCTTTTTAAAAAAAAATTTTTTTATGTCTTACAGCTCAGCATCTCAAATATTAGAACAAAGATTTATATATTAATGTGTACCCTTCTGAAAAGTATCTTCCTCAATACTTGGTCTTGCAAGAATGACTGCATTACTGCCAATGTCGCATGCGTGGAGGCGACCAGCCTGTGGCACTGCTGAGGAGTTACGGAGTCCAAGTTGCTTTGATAGCGGCATCCAGCTCGTCCGTATTGTTGGGTCTCTCATCTACCTCTTGACAATTCAGGTCAGGCAAATTGGCTGGCCAATCAAGCACAGTAATACAATGGTCAGCAAACCAGTTACTACTAGTTTTGGCACTGTGGGCGGCAGGGACCAAGTCCCGCTGGAAGAGGAAATCAAGAAGCTTGTGAGCAGACTGAAGCATGAAGTGCTCTAAAACCTCCTGGTAGACAGCTGCGTTGACTTGACAAAATACATTTGACCAACAGCAGCAGATGACATGTCACCCCCCCTCCAAATCACTGACTGTGGAGACTTCACACTGGATCTCTGACCTAAACCCCAAAGAGAATTTATGGGGTATTGTTAAGAGGAAGATAAGAGTCATCAGACCAAACAATTAAGACAAGCTGAAGGCTGTGATCAAAGCAACACCTCAGCCGTGCCACAGGCTGATTGCCTCCATGCTACACTGTATTCATACAGTAGTTTGTGCCAAAGGAGCCACGACCAAGCAATGAGTGCAAAAGGTACATACTTCTCAGAAGGTCCCAGATGGGAATTAGCTAGTTAGCTTAATCCGTTATAAAGCATCTTTTCTCTTCTGAGACCTGTGTATTTTTTTTTTTTTGGACACGGCCCCTGATTCAAATAAATGAATAACCTAAACCAAACTAAACCCAGAAAGTCGACATTTCTGTTTCAGATCCTTTTTGGTTGATCTTATGTAATATTCTAATAATTTGAGATACTGGATTTTTGATTTCCATGACCTATGAACCGTTATCATCAAGATGAAAAGCATAAAGAGGCTTGAAATATTTCACTTACAGGAAATGTGAAATTAATCTAGAATACATGAAAGTTGAGCTTTTATGGTTAAATTACAGGTTTAAAAAAAATGAACTTTTTCACGATATACACATTTTTTTTTAGATTCGCCAGTTCTTTTACAGGTGATTGGATGAAAACAGGCACACATGCAAACACTCACCACAGTAATAAACACCACATCTGCTCAAATGCAGCCAACTACATACACACTTCTTTCTCCACACATTCACAAATCAACTGTGACATATTCACTTTGTAACCAGCTCCACTCTAATGAGTTACTAATATATGGAAAACAAAGTGTGTTGATACAGTTCATCACATAGGGAGGATGAATATATTACAAAGTTTAGCACGCTTTGTTAAAAAAAATTACGCGATTATGACTTTCTGTGATGTTTTACAAACACCGAAATAGATTCTTGAAGCGCGGAGGATTGTGCGATTCATTTTCATGAATGGACGGTCATGTGGCTGGTTTGTTTTTTGAGGAAGCGTGCCAAAGAGTGAAGTACAGGTTTCTTTTGCTCCCTTTGTGTTGCCTCTCTTTTATTAGAGAAAAAAAGCTACCTGTCTTGTGTTGTTTATGTACGAGGGACAAAAGCAAGAAATAAGCTGAACAGCATAAAGAATTGCAGGTGCAGAGCAGAGAGGCCACATACAGCAAACAGTATGAATCAAGTTAGTGTTTGTTTTAAGAGTAGCCCTCAAACGATTACATACTGCTGTGTTTGTTATGCTTGCATTTATTATTAGCCAAATCAAAAATGTGCCCAAATTAACAACCATGCACGCAACAAAACAGAGGTAGACTGCTGCCACTTTAATATCAGGTTTATCTAAAGAAATATTTTGATGTCATGTACACAAGAGTTTTCTTGAATAGAGTATCCATGTAGTATCATAATTATGTTCCCCCCCGTGACTGATGGCGTCCGGGTCAGCCGTCAGCAGCTGTTGGAGCAATGTCAGCCAATAACTAACGTATATGAAATGTGCTGATCTGCCCGACCAGAATGCTCCGGTCGACTGTAAGAGCTATGATTGTGAAGAGAAAGCCCCCAGAGGCGCAAATTCACAGTTCGGCTGAGTGTTGAAGTGTTGGCAAGTAATGTAGGTTATAAAATCGTCGATAAAACTGTATCATCAGTCACTACAGAACTCCAAACTCCCATTGCAACCAACATCAGCACACACACGGAGTGTGAGGAGCTTCACAAGCTCTTTAACAGATTTTATGGGAAGGTGGCTGTGGTATTAGTTTGTGTTCCAAGTAGTATCTCTCTCACTACTAAACCCTTTTCACACATACGGAAATCTCCTGAATAACTCCGGAGAATTGGCTACCCGGAGGTTCTTTAGGCGTTTAGGAGTTTCTCCGGCCAGACCTCTAGTATTTTATCCGCAGAAAGTTCGAGTGAGCTGATGTCTGAACACTGCAGCATATACTCCGGAGATTTCACCTCGAGCCAATGGGACCCCAGTGACGTTTATATACAGTGACTGCTGAAAGTGTCTGCACGCGACCTCTACGATCTCCGTGCACGTAATTAAACGGCTGCATTCTGTTTTCTGTTGGTCAGTTTGTTGTTCTCCTCTCTTTTGTGGATGTTGTCATTCCATTGGATTACACATAGCATTAATATAAAGGCAAATATTCTCGTTATAGCATCGTGTAGCGGACTCTGTTGCTTCGGCCGCTACTTCCGCGTTGTTTATTTACGTCACGTCTTACCTCAGGTAATCCCCCGATCCCCCCTCCCCATCTGACAGGGATAGTCCCCCGCTGTGAGGAGCATATGTGAACGACTAGGTCGGGAGAATCTCCGGAGTGTTCCTCCTGTAAATATCTAGATATTATCCGGAGCGCATATGTGAAAACGGCTTTAGTTTGTCAGCTGGGATTAGAGATGCACCGATGGCATTTTCTTTGACCATTCAGATTTCTGGCCGCTACAGATTTCTGTTTTTTAAAATCACTTTAATTAACAGAAAAAACAAATTAATCTTCGGCGCTTCTCTGTTAAGGAAATTCATGTTTATTCGAAATAAAACACTGGCTGATAAATAACTGTGCATTACGAATTAATCTTAAAAACTGCTCCAGGTTACATGAGCATCTCTCATTCTCACTCAAATTAATCTCCACTAGAACATTTTCAGTGTAAAACCCTTTATTAACTTTATTTTCCTTTAATTTTCTGACCTTATGGAAGTGTCTTAATAAAGTAAAACAAAAAAGGGAATTCAATTATCTTCTGAAATAAAACATTCTGGCTTTCATTGCTCTTCACATTTTAGAAAGATTCAAACAGCCATCATTTCCCCTCATCAGTGCAAGGTTTTTAATTTAACTCTTTAATAAATCAAATTATAGAAACAGAAGTTTACTGCTTCTTTCTCTTCCGCTGAATTCCCCCCCCCCCCCCCGACTCCTGAAGAATACAGACTCTAACCTTTCTGCCTCTTTTCTCTCTGCCTTGGTGAATATCTGTGTTTGCAGTTTCCCTCATGTTTATATCCTTCAATTATCAATATTTATCTTTAATAAATCCTGTAAAGAGATGCTTCTCACACATCAGGTCAAACTTTGCAATAAATCACCTATACACTGATGTTTTATCATTGAAGTGTCCCTCTGTAACCAAATTATATTAAAGGAATATTAATGAAACATTTAAATGGCTGTTCTCCCCGGCAAGCAAGGCAGACAAAGTTAGAGAGGTGACGGGTGAGAAAGCCCAGGAAAACGTTTTGTATTCATCCTCCTGTATGTCAAACCTGCATGTGTGAGTCTGAGATCGCCACAAAAACTGGCTGTACTTACGACGCCCGGCCGGTCACTATTCCGAGCAGGCAGAAAACGGTCAGATCCCATTCACATGCCTTTTCAATCCATCTGTATTCCTTTAGCTTGGATCATCAACATGCAGGTAAACATCCATTTAGCTCTACATGATCCCTATGAACTGCCCAACAACTCCATGCTTGCTCCTCAGGTTGCTTGTAGGAGGTTAAACAAGGCAGAGTACGATAAAGTAAGACACGGCCCAAAGTCTGTTACCGGGAGAACTTTCAAGAAGTCCCCAAAAAGTTGGCGTCCGCGCCCAGAGGCTATAATATTGTGAGACCATAGCAGATGGCGTCTGGGATTGGGAGCTCCATCATTCATTAGCTCTGGCAGACCAGCTCTGCTCCCTCCTCTTGAGATGTCTCAGTCTGGCCTAATTACAGTGAGGCCAATCACAACAGTCTTTCAAATATGGGTAGTTGTGAAATTAGCCAGGTCTCATTTCAGGGACTACGTCCTGCAAACGGCTCATTTGAAGACTGATTGCGTCACAGCAGTACATCAAACGCTGTCCTGGGCAACCAAGAATGTACCCTTTGTGGGCCCAACATACTGTACAACAAGATGAATTGATTTTCAAACGCCTGACAAATACTTTTAAATTGCAAGTAAACTGTGTCACCTCAGTCGTCAAAGCTAGCGATATAAATATTGAAATACGAAGAGGCATAAAACTTTATACTCTCTTTTGAAAAAAAATAGGTCAAGTTGGTTATGTTAACTAGTTCAGGTGCAGCTGTCAACGTTGCTAGGTAACAGAAACAAAGTGATGAAAGAGAAGTTCAGGAACAGGTGGTGACTCAAACAGGAAAAGACGGTCTCATTTCGGTTCCTTCTAAGAATGCTAGCCCTGAATTAGGACAAAGCTACTGTGGCATACAGAGAAGCTTTGTCGAGTCACTACCCAATGAGAATTGGTTGTTTCAACTAGCTGCCTGGCCTAGTAACCTACTGCTTCTTCAGGTTTTATCACCCAGATTGATGTAAGCATACAGAGGCATGTTTATCCTTCCCCGTGATTATTAAATAGCTAAGCAGATAACACACTGCTATCTGTTCAAGCAATGCACGGCCAATAAAGATACTGACACCAAGAAAAAGACTGCACAAAGCCATTTTAATGTTAGAAATAAGTATTTGTGTAATTCTAGTTGGTGGACACAGCATGTTAGCAGTGTCTAGAAGCCGTAATGTTCCTAACCTCAGCCGAGAAGATTCATCAATGTTAACAGGATTGCTCACTAACACCATCCTGTGCACACTCGGACCGTGCTCTCATTGCAAGCTAGCATCACAACAATGAAAATGTTGTTTAATAGTATAATTTATGCAAATGGCTTGCACTGTGCTTGACCAGCTTTTTTAAAAAAATAAGTGAGTTAGCTTTATATATTTGGTGGGAGGTCCAAAAAGTATCAACAACTAGGATTACTCGTGATGGCAAAAATGATTATCAAGATTATTTTGAGATCAGGATTATTAAAAACACAATTACTTGTTGATTTGACAAAATCTGGAATACATGCATTAATCAAACTTAAAACTATTTTACACAATTTCAACACTGAAAAACAATCAATAATTGAAAATAAATAAGTGAAAAATATAAATATATACATATAATTAATTAATTAAAATAAATTAGGCTAACTGTTACTTTTAGGTACTGTTGATCTAATAATTTGGCCAAAATATAACAATAAATACTTAAAAACACATGGCTAAACCTATGGACAAAAGAAGTGTAACATGCTGCATACTATTCATCATGATCACCTTGTTTCATGGTCAGGAAGTTAATTTTATATCAAAATTATATTATATTTTTTATTTTTTAAATATAATTTTACACATTTATTTTTATCTTATTTCTTACCTCCTCAACAATTTTAAATAAATGAAATATCCTCAATTTATTTATTTATATAAAAAAAAATAATAATAAAAATAATAATAATAATAAATCAATAATTGATTGATCGCCTTGACTTCTAATCAAGTTTGTTGGACGACTTAATTTGAATTTAAAAAAAAATAAAAAATAAAAAGTGCCTGCAGATATCTCCTGCATTATAATCAAAGTGGGAATCCAACATTGAAGGGGGGTGTGGTAACTTTATGTAGTACTCCGCCCTCCTGTGACATCAGCCAGCAGTGTTAATTTACGACCAGCGCTTAAAAAATGTAGATATCCGCGTTCAATTACTTCCCCCAGCGACAATATCTCCCAAGAAATACACGACTTGCGTTCGTAAATCGCAAAAATGGCATGTTTAAATCGGGATTTAAAACGCAACACAAAGACGACTACATCCGCGACATAACCTAGTCTGCGCGGAAACAAGATCAAATCCGGAGGAGGCCGACACCACCTCCTTTTTTTTTTTTTTTTTTTTTTGGTGGTGGGGGTTGTATCGTTTTTAGAGCCTCTCCTGTTTGAATGGGGTAGCCATATTCTCATTCTCAGCGAGAGAGGGAAAATATTATATTAAAAAAAAAAAAGGCCCTAGTAAAGCCCCCTTTTGAGTGAGCCGGTTAAACACAGCTGTTTAAAGCACACCGCCTAATTTTGTTTTCCACTTGGCCTACATAGCAGACCAACAATGCACATCATGGATCCTTTGGAGAAAAAAAAAAAAAAAAAGCAAAGGAGAGACACGACACAAGCGGCGGGCTGTATCTCCACAAGACATGGCGAGCAGGGGATCCATGTTAGAAAGAAAGAGGGTGCACACGCCAAGAGGGGACACACACACATACACACGCACACACACACGCTCTCCCATTATTCTTTCATGAAATAAACACATCCCCAGCTCATAAAAAAAAAAACAGCATGGTCGAGCCGTGCATGTTGTTTGCAATGGCTGCCAGCACGTCGTTATTAACTTACGCAAAGCAGTGGACAGAATTAGCACACCTACCTCACTGGTCTTGACATTTTGCAGGAATACTGTAGAGGTTACGGATGTAAGAAAAAGGAGGAGGGGAAGGGGGGGGGGAAGAAGAGAAAGCACAGGGGGAAAAAAAAAAAAAAGAAATATAGATTCCCGCTCTGCAAAGCACCGAAGGGAGCTAGGGTTGACGCACAAGTCCGCCGTCCGAGCTGGTGCGTGGAAAATAAAAGTAGGGCAGCGACCTTTCCTCCTCAAGCAAATATTCTTAATTTTTTTTTTTTACCTTCAGCTACTCAAAATGGTGAATAAAACAAACTGAAACTGCAGCCTGTGTGCAACCAAACCCCGCGGCCTTGAAGGGGTGGTTCCTCCAGGACAAGCACCGCCCACAGGGGGGGCCCTGAGAGGAGCAGCGCGACCACCCCCGCCTTCCCCATTGGCTGATTTGAAGAACTACTTCCCTTTCTATTCGTTTCCTGAGCTGCTCGTCGGGAACACGTTTTAGCATAGAGGTACCCCGCCTCCGGTAGCAGGCTTGGTTGAGTTAGCACTGGTAAGAAAACAAAAAAAAAAAAGAGGCCCTCAGGTTTGATGCAAACATGGAATTCAGTTTGGGTCCCTGAAGACCAAAAAGGTAACACCATCATATTTAATGTATCTCACTGAACAGATTGGCAGAGGTTATGCTTCTAAGTGAGACTAGGCTGCCTTTGTTTCACCTGGCAGCATGATACAGGCAGCAAAGGAATTATATCTTTACAGCTTTACATGCTGTTATAATATATTCTCAATGACTGTTTTTTTTTTTTTTTAACACAGGTACAAATACTGTTTTTTAAGTCTACAAAAATACATAGCTGAATTTTCCCAATGCCAAGTATCCAGCCTTCGTTACACAACATTTATTAAAAGGAGAAGCCTGTTATTTGGTCTGAATGAGTCTTTTATCTGCAGGCCCGTTCTCTTGACCCTGACCAGGGTTGAATACTGGAACGCCGCTGCTCCGCTACAATATGAAGGGCTGAGCATGAGATTTGTTTCCATAACTCCAGCAATAATACACGTTTCTTTGTATATGATGCATGTTTTGTTTCTAGTGTAATCCACATATTGCAGTTAACGTGTCTCATGAATTGATAAGGGGATATATACATCTAAAGTTTACAGGGATGTTTGTCCTCTACAGTTGCAGACCCTGGACTTCTATTGGCCTTTCATGCGTACAACGTGCTCTGGTCAGCATCATCATAATGCTAAATATTATACTAATTATATTCTTGCAGGACCAGGAACTAGATGAACTTAGAAATAAAAGTTGTCTGTTGATATTAATCAAGTTGTCGGTTGTTAGGTGTCTTTGACTTGTGCTCTCGCTGTAGACATAGTTTGCCTCCGTTGTAAAATATTACATATTGCTGTGCTACTGCATCAAACAAATTCCATCTCTTGTCTTTATGCTAAATATGAATCAATGTAACAGAGACGGTCTCTGAGAGCGTCACTTTAAAAATGTTTTATATCCAAAAATGTCAGAATTTTTTGTCTTTTTGTTGTTGTTGAAAACTGCTACTACTGGAAATAAATTAATTTCCAAACTTCAAACAAAAGATTAGTTAAATTTTTTTAGAAATGCGTCAATGTCTAAAGGTACACGCTGGTCATTTTATTCTTGTTGGTCATTCCTCTGTAGACTGAGTGAACTCCTTTTTAGCACATCACATAGGTGCATCCTTCAAGCTGACTTTTTTCTAGAGGTGGAGTAAAAAATTAATACAGTATAGTATCGCAATATTTTGTGTGTTATATTATATCGTCTCATGCTGGCCAAGTATCGATATTTGAAATATTTTTAAATGTTTACCTGTTGAAGGGGTTGCACAATTCATTTTGAACAAGTTGCATTGTTAAGAATTCATTCAGTTCAATTAGACTGAAATACAAATAAAAAGACTGAAGTGAGATGAACAGACTGAATCTGTATCTTATTTGACAAAACAGTTCTTGATTTAGTTTAGTGTAGTGGACATGCATTTGTTTCACATTATTGTTTAAACAACATGCACAATTAGCGATGATTTTTCTATTTTTTTTCATTTTAACACATGACATAATCACTTCTAATATAGCTTTAATAAAGTACTTCATCACATATCGCTATAACAAGGTTTCTTACAGTGATTTCGTCTTGAGGTCTGCAGAAACACCGGCCTCTTTGTGTTGAGTTTGGTATAGGATGAGGGGTACCGCTTGAAAGGGAAGAACAATCAACATACTTAAAGACGTTAATCCAATTTAATTTGTCTGGTAATTTCAATTGTTCATCTTGTTCACAAACACAACTTAGTATCGCCAGAATGTTTCAATTCTAAAATGGAAAGCCACAGGAGGCAATTGTTAGTCTGAGTGGAATTACTCGCTGGGGGGGCTAGAAGTATTTAAAGTTCAGCAGTCAATAACTCCTGGGAGAAAGTTTCAAAATTGCAACAATAAAACTTATAGTGCTGCAACAATGTTTTGTTGAAATTTCCAGCTGAGTTTTGAGGGTTCTGGATGGATGTAACCTTTGTGTTTTTTACGTTCATTGAATTTCAGGTCCACCCACACATAGAGAGTTTGAGTAGCTTCTGCCAAATGGTAAGCTGTGCTAAAGGCTTGTTTGTGAGGGGAGTTATTCCCACCATGCTTTGTGTGTTTGTCTGTTTCTGCGTGTTAAACTGTTAGAAATGACGTAAAGTTGGATCTTGAGAAACGAGCTGCTGAATGAGAACATATTCCTCTGTATTTTTTGGAGTGATGAGCTGTAATAATGCATGCCTGGTCGCTGCCTCTGCTGTGTGTCTGTGGGTCTCTCTCTCTCTCTCTCTTGCTTCCTTCACATCAGACAGATTTCTGTTTCTGCGCTCAGGGATGATGCTGTTGTGAGGAGCAGGTACGTTGCCTTGGTTACCAGCGAAGTGACTCTTGCCTCTCTCTTCATGGCTTCACAGTTGCATCTGGATCTTTCCTCAGTCTGGGCTCTGCATTCTTCAGCCTGCAACAATAGCAACCTAAGACTCAGAAACATGTGGTTTCACACCTTTTTGGGGAAGATGACTAATGCACACTTTGGGAACCATCACTGTCTCACAGATATGAGCAGTAACCCAAAGCTTAAAAAAAACGCAGAAGGTGCTGATGACTCAAATCCTAAAATATGCTTTGTTTCATTCACTCAAACCTTCATCACATATCCCACATGTGTGTGTGTTTTTTACACTTCTGATAAAATGTTGGGCTGCGTCCAATAATTTTTTGGCAAAGCACCACATCACCAGCTCGCCTTATGTGACACTGCCCCCTTGTGGTCTTTATGTCCAACTGCAATGCACCAAAGAGAAATGCCCGCAAAGACAACCTCATTTGACCCAGACGCTCAAATAAACAACGGCAGAGTTTTCCACGAGAGGCACATTTCTCCTTCTTTGTTGATTTTGATGATGTAGGTGGATCATTTTAGAAAGTTAGAACTTGCATGTGTTTATTTAAGTACTGTGCTGCTCTCATGGTATACATATTTACACTTATTTCTACTTCTATGACTCAAAAACCTTGAAATAAAATGCCCTTTAAAAAAGATTTTGAAAAAGAAAACTGGATCTTTTTCTCACATGACTCCTAATCAAAGACTGTGTCTGTTTGATACTAATGCAAAAAAGTTGAGAAACATCCCCCGACAGTAAAGGACATGCATACATCATATTGTTTAGTTATATTTGTTTTTGTAAGATGAGGTTTCATTTTGTGAAGTTTTATTTTATTCTTCTCAGGTAATTATGATAACCTAAAAAATGTAAGTAATCGTAACTTAATTTCTATTTTCATTTTGTACTTTACATAATTTATTATCTATATTTAAAATGGTGCCCTCTGCCTTTAAGGTTACCAGAGTTCAGAAATGAGTGATCTTGTTTGTAGTTGAAGTGATGTTTCATAGTTGTCAGTGTTCAGTCTGTGTCTAAGGTTGTACTACAGTCACCATGGACATCAAACATGTACGAGACACCCTCATCTTCATGTAAGAATATAGTTCATTACCACAAAATACAGCATTACACTTGTATTAGATCATAATTATAATAACTTATATACTTCAAAGGATACAAATATAATCAGCAAAGTTTGCTTAAAGTATCAAAGTCAAAGTTATAGTTCCTCAGAAGAAGACACCATGTGGCTGGAATATGATTAGACTAAATATGAGATTTTTAGATCGTTGATATTGTTGACGATGGTCGAGGTAAACTTCTTGATACTCGTTGTTTCACTTTACATTGGTTGTTGAGATAATAATTCATGGAGGAAGGATAGAAACAAAACATTTGGATTAATATAATTGAGTTCATGTTTTTGTGTTTCCACCAAACTAGTTTTTTTTTCTTCAATAATTGAATATCTGTCTCATTATGCTTTAAACTTACATTTTACAAGTTGTTGTTTTTTTTTTTGGGGGGGGGTCAATCTTTACTATTTGTATTTCAAATTATAAACTGTTTATAGATATGTTGTTGTTTTTTTCAATTGTGTTTTAGTTTTATTTAGTTTTATAAGAAGCCTCATATGTAGATTCTACTCTCTAATACACCCAACACACACTCACTAATAAAAATAAAACACAAAAAACAACAAAAATCACACACACACGCACACACGCACACACGCACACACACGCACGCACGCACGCACGCACGCACGCACGCGCACGCACGCACGCACGCACGCACACACACACACACACACACACACACACACTGAAAAATGGCAAAATACATTCACTAAAGGCACACACAAACAAAAAAAACACCTACTGTGACACACACTTTTCTTTCTTTTTCTTTGAAACCTCATTATGAGGGGATACTTTGGCAGCATTGTCTCTATTCAAACATGTACATAGAGCATAATAAATAGATTTTTACTGACTGCTGGCAGCTCATAGACACTAACACTGACAATAGGCTCCAACAGTGATTTAAAAAAATGATTATGTTGGGGCTTTTGCCTTTATAGCGATAGGAAAGGTGTAGAGGGATAGGACATAGGGGGAAGGAGTGGGGAATAAAGACAGTATCCTCTACAAACGCCTACATCAGCGCCCTCCAACAGGGCTTTTTAAAAATAAGAAATAAAATCAATCACTGATTGAATCTTTGACCATGCTTTTTTTTTATTTCATAACCTTATTTGACTACACTTTTTTTTGTGTAAAATTAGGATTCCTAAAGAAAGAAAGAATTTCAAACACAAGCATAGAAGTAAAAAAAGGTGTTGTATGTTGATCTTGTGAGCGTATTCATGTATGCAAAATGCAAAATCTGCAAGAGCCTAACATCTGTAAAAATGTCTTTAATATATATTTTTAAATATGTGCATGTAAATTGAGACTAAGACCTCAGACACTGATTCAATATATTCTCTCTGAAATAAGGTAAAGTGGAGGTGAAGTAGACTTACCTTTAAAAAGCAAGTTATTCTTTCTTAGAAGAGCTGAGGTCAGGGCTCCAGTTCACTTTTGTATTTTGCTCACTGGATGGTTCTGAATCTGACGCCATTTTAAATGAACTGTGCACTGATCTAATATTTTTTGCATTAATATTCAATGTTTGGATGGTGACTGTGAATATCCACAGCCACAACTCAGACAGTTATGAACCTTTATTTAACAGGTGATACGTGGTGATACTAGGGGCAACATATCTGAGCAGTTCTTCTCAACCTCTTCCCTTCTCTGTTCTTCCTAAAGGGGGCGTCACAGGACTGCGTTTGGCCCTGTAAAGAACTAGATTTCTGCTCGGAGCAAATTACTAATTCTACTCAACCACTACGGGTGGATGCCTGCTGGCCAAATGTTTGACTCAGTGGCTCTGTCCGTGCGTGCGTGGACGTTTGATTCTAATGTCTCTTGACCCGGCTGTGACCCCCTCAGCTGGTGAACTCTTTGTTTGACAGTGTGCAAACAACATGCAGATGCTCGCAGAGAGAAAGAGAGAAAGCAAGAGGGGTTAAGAAGTTCCATAAATGAACCTCTTATTCCAAAGGCTTATCGTGCCTCCTGGCACACTGATTGTTCGTACACATCATCCTCCTCCTCTTTGGAGCCGATTCCCTCATTTTCTCCGCTCTGTTCTCAGATGAGTAGCTGCAGGCGACGCAGCAGATAAGTGGAGCAAGAAATACAGAGTGTGAGAGTGAGAGTGAGATGGATGGAGGGAGAGGCTGCACTGGTTAACTCAATTCTTAAGTCTGTGATTTATTCTAAACACGTGCATGAGTAGTTACACTCCTCACACACACGTAAACAAAAACAAACCAACCTAAAGCCTGCTATCGTCTACCAGTGAAACATTAGTTTGCGCGTGCCAGATGAACCCCTAAAACCATCAGTTCACCAAAATTAGACAAACAAACCCCCCCAAAGCATATTTTCAGGATAATCCAGCAGCATGCTGACAACGTTTGCTCGCCATGCTTCTCTTGATTTGTATTTTTCTCCCCGTCAAAAGTTTGTGCGTCCTGTACTTTGGATGACTTTTTGGAGTTCTTAATCAAGCTCGCTCCCCTGAATCTTAATAGCCCTTCCAGCGTCAGAACACTTTTTTTTTAATGGTTCCCAAATGAAATCTTCACTGCGGATGTTTGGACTCGTCACAGCAGGAAAAGTGCAGGTGGAAGGAAAAGAAGTGTCAGTGATGACATCGCTCCAGCAATCACTGCAATCCAATCCAAGAGAAAACAAAGTCATCTATCGTTATTATTTCAAGCAGAAATGAATGAAAACAATTAAGGGGTCCAGCTTCCTCATGGTGAGGCGACTGAGCCTGTTTGACGTAAACAGTAGAATCTTGAAGAGTTAAAGAAATCCCTTCCATGAAATATGTTCTCGCAGTTTAATGCAGCTCCTTTTTGATCTATTTCTATGACTACAAAGATGATCAGCTGATTTAGATACAACTGTCTATAGATTAATCATTTAAAAAACTTTATTAGTCCCAGGATTACTATTTTTATCAGTTATACTAGTATTATCAAAAAAAAAAAAAAAAAACATTCTCTCACATGTAACTTGATTTTTTTCCTGCGTGAAAAGTTTAAAGGTTGGTGAATTCATAATAAGTCAAACTTTAGACAAAAGACTGCTTGTCTCCGGCCACATTTGTCTGAAGAAGAGCCTTTGGATGGAAACGTTGCCCTTAATAAAGTTATTGTCAAGGTTGTGGGAAAACAAGGAGGTGTGGACCCAAGTGCAGAACAACAAAAACTATGTATTTTTTAATCAAAAAGGCAAACAAAAACTTACTATCAAAATCCAACATGAAAAAACAAGGAGACACTAGTAAAGTGACGACCGACATAGACTGACAACTAACATATGACAAACAACATACAATAAACTGACAGAGGGCAATCAGGGCAATCAGGGCAGGGAGAAACACAAGACCAGAAACACTGAGGACAATACAAAATAAATCATGAAACACTAAAGACACACAGAACTCAAGATTCTAACAAAACACATTAAAACACAGAGATACACGAGGATAATAAATGACAAAATAAAACAGAAAACACTGAAGACAAAACTAGGAAACATTAACACACAAAGGAAACAAGCAACACTGGGATAAAGCGGGGAAACTCAAATACAAAATACAAAACCAAATCATGACAGTTACTGCTCAATGGGAGCTGAACAGAACAGTGTGTGGACCTTCCCCCCTTTTTTCTGCAGTTTATACCTTTTTTTCTCCTGCACCTGTAAGCGATGTGTTTGGATGTGCGCACACTAGTCTTCTTTATTCTCTTGTTGAAGTGTCACATGTTTCTGTGTTTCTTGCTCTATAAGAAGAAAAGTTGTTTTAACTTCCCACGTAATTCACTCAACAGAGAGACAAATAAAATAAAAAAAGGTTTGTTTTGTGAAATGTTTTCAGATTTAATACAAAGTGAAATATTCTTTGCATGGGTAGCATCGATTTATTTTTTTTTCAGGTTGGGACCTCTGATTAAGTGAAAAATACCAAGATTTGTTTTTTTCTCAAATAACATCCACCTTTCACCTTTTTAAAAAAAAATATATAATCTCAGAGTAGAATTATTAAATTGTATTTTGTATTTATTAGGAGGGCCACTCGACGAGCCCCTCTGGGTGTCTTTGGCTCCTCCTGCACATTTCTTTCTGCAGTTATATTTTATTTTTTACTTCCCAATCATTGTGTACTGTGTGCTATTGTTCTTTGATATATAAAATAAAAAAAACGAATTAAACATTTGACGGAGGGGCTTTAAATGTCACTTTTTGTGTCTTAATAGTAACTATGAAATAATAATAAGAGTTATTAACTGAAGATGAGTGGAGAGGGGTCGGGATCAGATATATTCACACTTCTTTTCAAACATCTCTTTAGATTTGCCTGTGGTCTTATGCACTATTCCTTTTGTTGGTTGGTTTGTTTTTTTGACTTTGGGGGGGAAAAAAGTTAATGTTGTAAATACAGAATTCAATCAATCAATCAATAGTCCTGATAATCTGTTTATTAGTTATAATATATTACGTTTAAAGACTTAAATGTGCTTTCATTTGTATTAACCTTAATACATGAACAAGATGAAGGATGTATAGAAAGACCAAATTCACTTTTATTTCAAATACAATCTAATATCTTTCAACTCATTAAATCATTACTTAAATGTTTCTAGCTGCTCCGCTTGTTTTTTTTTTTTTTTTTTAATCAAACCGCTCTCACAGAAAAAAGTTTGCAGTACTTCTTCTGTTGTGAAACCGCAAAGAATCATTTGTGGACTGAGAGGAAAAAAAGGAAGATTAGGGGTGGATTAAGCGACTTTGGGACTCCAGGCGGATACCTGAGACCTCACTGATGCATGATGGTAACTTTTGTGTCCTCTGGATGATTGAGCTGACAATGGGAGCGGTACTCGGATGTTTAACATGAGTACAATGAGTCAAGCTCTATTCTAAAAAAAAAAATACTGTTACAAGTAAAAATCCTGCGTTCAATATTTTGCTGAGACAAATACGCTGAAGTATAAGCAACCGAATGCTTAGATTTGTTTTAATCCTCTTCAGAAGAGAGCTCATTTACACTTGAAATGATGAAAAAAAGCTGATAGTAAAACTTTAATTTCACAAGTCTCCCCCTCTTTCCCAGACCTGCTCACTGAACCAGACGGTGAAAGGAACGTTTTTCTCATGGAACAGTAACTTTACATTGAATCTGAATGCATTTATTTGATAGGGACAATACAATTTAACAAAGCTTGAAACTGATGTGCCGCATAAACAGTATAAAGCTACTGTTAATTTCCAACTTGTGTCCCTAGTTGGAACTTTGGGTAAACAAACAGAGTAAAAATGTACAACATTTGATCACATAAAACCTCATAACACTCTATGAGGATACATTCAAATAACGCAATAAACATAAATGCTGTCTTTAAAGTTTTGCATGTCTCCAAAAATAGATTTATCAGACACAATTCTGATTGATAACAAAATATAAAAACAGATAAGAAATTATGCTTTATAATAGATAACGTCTTTAAAACCCGAATTAGGAAGACACATTTATGAGATTAAGATCAATAAAAACGTCTAATCATGTGAATAAACCTGTTAGATTTTAGTACAGAATGGTGATGAAGGGTAAAGGTTGTTTCCATATCGCTGCTTTATTAATCTCTGAATACGTTTTCAGCGCTCTACCCGACATGCTGCTGCCCTTTCTCTTCTCCCTTTTTTCCTGAAAACTGATTTCTTCTCTTACAGCCTCTTTTTTGATAATCATTATTGTTGTCAACAATCGGTCTGTCATGTAAAGTTCAGACCTGAGCAGCTTTAACAGACGACATCACATCCTAACAATCCTGACTTTTGTGTCAGATTCAGAATTGATCGAAAGATTTTTTTTTCACTCTGATGTCTGTCTTGGCCCGGAGCCACGATTCAGGAATGTGTGAACCAGTCTGCAGCTGCTCACAGGCCTGGATCATCGGGTGGAGGATCCCCTCTGGCTGCTTCTAATGTGAGGCTTTAATAAAGAGAGTGAACTCAAGCTCTGCATCAACCTGCCGAGGGTGATAAGACCTGCTGAAAAAGTAACTTCTGACATTTTTACAGACTTATATTCATTTTTTATTTAACCTTTATTTATCCGGGTTAATCCCACTGAGATCTGAGATCTCTTTTTCAAAGTAGACCTGTCCAAGAACAGCAGCAACACACAGGTTCAACAACAAACACTCAAATTCAGACTGTGCAGGTTTCATTATCAGAAAATCGTCAGCTGGAACAGCTTCAGTTATTTGAGTTTTTTGTTTGTTTTGCTTTTTATTGTCTTTCATTTGTATCTCATTATATTTCTCTCTTCTTCTCTCTTCTTTGTAAATCCTTTTTTTATTTTTAGGATTATTTATTTATGCTTTCCGTCATAGGTTCTTACTAACAACCTTTTACCAACCAAACTAATAACATAACAAAGAAATGAATCCCTTTCCTTCAAAATCATTCTGTCTTTTCTTGACTCAATTTTTTTTTATGTTAAAGATGATTTTTCTTTTTTTTGCTGAAGGTTAACAGTGGTTATGCTTCATGCAGGGATGAAGAGACATGAGAGAAATCCGTCTGAGGGCTTGGGATTGAACCGCGACCGCTGCGATTACGACTTAGTACATGGAGCACACACTTTACCAGAGAAACTCGGGCTCAGAGATTCCACTGTTTTTACGCTTGCTTGACTTCAGCTAACGGTTTCTTTATTTGTTTTCATTTATTTATGATTATCTTCACTTCTTTTGTTTTAATATGTCCTCCTGAATAAACTGTTTTTGCTTTTTCTAAAAAATGAGCATTGAATGTATTATTCTGATGATTATTATTATGATTAGGACTTTCAGTGTCATCGTGGTCATGCGGTGAAAGTGGATCAGAGCTTCATCATCTGTGATGGTCGCTCGTTTAGTTGAACAAAGAAAACAATTAAAGGAGCATTTTTAAAGGTATGTGAGACTAAAATGATCGTCCTAATATTCAAGGTAATTTAAATTCTATAATGTGACATCATCGTAATGAATCCCTGATGCTGTCACCTTTACCGTGTATATTTTATTAATGCACGTATGATTATATATATCAGATCTTATCGTCATCATTTTGTACACGTCTTTGTGGAGGAGAAAGAAAAGAAAGTTTTTAGAAAAGAAAATGATTCCCTCAGTTATATTAAAAAAGCTCCTTATAAAGTATTTAAAATCTACAAGTCATCATCACATCACTAAACCACTGGACATATTAACAGTTTTATTCATATTCATTGATTTATTGATTTTAAAAGTAACTTAGCTCATTTAAAACGTTGAGTAAGACAGCCTGTGTTTTTAGTTTTTCTTTTACGTTTATCTGTTTTTGTCAAAAGGACGGATGGACAGCAATCAGATATCAAGAAATGACATTTCAATCAGTACAAATGAAATGATTGTGTGGATGATGAATCTGTAGTCGTACGATAGCGAGGACTTATAGAGTGTTTGAGTTTCTTATTGAAATACGCATGTTTCTTTTACTATATAGTTGATTTTTTTATATGGATGAAATATGAAAATACTGAAGTAGTTGAGCTTGTCGTCGTCTTTTCTGGTTGGCATTAATGTGTTTTTTTTTCTTGTTTGATTATTGAGATTATGTAGGTCTTTGTTGTTGATTTCTGACATGTATATTTTTTGTGTTTAATAGAAATTAAAATAAAATATATTTTTCAAACAATTCAAATTTGATAAACAGAAAGAAAAACATGTTTGTTATAATTTTTATTATTATTGTGGTCATTTGGTAATCAGTGCAATTTAATCCTTTAAAAATAATGTATTTATTAGGCCTGTATCTTACCTTGTCAGACTTTTACTTTGAAGCCGTAGATGCTCGTCGCGATGCTGTTGTCTGTGTCACAGGCTCATCTGAGCTCAGTCTGATCCCTGCAACGCTTTCTATTCACTAACATTTGCTTTTCTTTTCTTTTTTTTGTTATGAACTCTCAGCCGAGCACAGGTTTTATTCTGGTGTGAAGGACGTCTTATTAAGGTATCTGAATAGGTCTAGACTTTAAAAAGCTGCTCCATTCACACAGCAGCTTCTCTGCCTGCTTTTATCAGGTCACTGTGAAGCGACACACACACACACACACACACACACACACACACACACACACACACACACACACACACACACACACACACACACACAGATATCTGCAATGAAAAGACAGAGAGAGAATCATCACATCTAAACATGTTCTGCTCTCTCAGAGGGAAAGAGGTGTAAACACAGGACTTGTAAACAAAATGAAAGATGAAACCTCGGCCCCCCCTGTTTGTCTCAAGTTTCATTATCTGCCCTTGATGTGGAAGTATCCCAGCATTATGTAGCGGGTTTAAAGGTTGGAACAAAACTAAGAGCGAGGCGAGAACTCTGTGTTCTTGACAATTCCCCACTCTCACCCCGAACAGAGATGTGCTGACAGTCGTGTAGCTTGAAATGTAAATAGGTTTCGACATTAGTATTCAACCGTCATGCCGTACTTGTTTGTGTGTCTGTGCGTGCATGTGTGTTTAGGAGAGGGGGGAATAGAAGCATTTGATCAGACTCCCCTTGGTTGAGTGTGAATCTCAGTAGCAGGAGTTCATCTGTGGGACAGTCAGCAGCACCGAGCACATCAGCTTCATTGCAGAGTTTGGCAGATTTTTGGGGATCATGCATATGTGTGTTTGTGTTGGTGTTGTGTGTGTGAGGCAGCCTGTGTTTGTGTGTGTGTGTGTGTGTGTGTGTGTGTGTGTGTGTGTGTGTGTGTGTGTGTCACTGTGAGATCCAGCATCTGTCTCCTCTCATGTAGCGCTCATCTGTCCCACACATTCAATACACAAGATATCACTTCAACATGCAAACATTAAGCCGTGAAACTCCTACGCATCCAAGAGTCAGCCAGTCCGTATGTGTGTGCGTGCGTGTGTGTGTGTGTGTGTGTGTGTGTGTGTGTGTGTGTGTGTGTGTGTGTGTGTGTGTGTGTGCGTGCGTGTGTGTGTGTGTGTGTGTGTGTGTTAGCCTTTCTGGGCTCTTTGTCACATTCACCGGTAAGTGAACCCTTGTCCCTGAAAATCCAAATGACACAGTAAACTGTTCCTGTCACCCATAAATCCCGGCAATTATCCTCAGAAACACACACACACACACACACACACACACACACACACACACACACACACACACACACACACACACACACACACACACACACACACACACACACACACTTAGTGTGCACCACTGTTTCCAGTGCATGTATGCCAGTGTGTTAATCTGGCACCTTTTATGCCAGTTGGCGGGACGTGAAGAAGAGCGATGGTGAGGAGGAAGAGGAGGAGGAGGGGTGCACAGGTTTTTCTTTTGAAACTCAAGGCCAGACATGATCTGTAGCAGCTCGATAAATCCTCTCAAACTCACACAAGCAGAAACATTTATACCAATCTCAACACTTTTATTGAGTTATGAAATGATTTCAGTGTGTGCTCATTTTTATTCTTAAGCCCAATTTTTGGTTGCACTGAGAACGACTTTTCACACGAGTTTCCAATTCAGCAAAAATAAACTTTTTTCAGGCTGGTGAAATATTGGCCTTAAAGGAAACGTGCTGAAACAAACACACACACCCAGCTTGAGGTGAAAACGTTTGGGTGGAAAACGTAAGGTGGAAAAATAGTCCTGAGAGTCTTACTTTAAGGCATGGTGCACATTTAATTCTGTATGCACCTTTGTTTTTAAAAAGTATCTATTTTCCCGTTAACAATCAATAACAGAAATCATCTTTAAAAAATGAAAAAGGGATTCCACTTCTGCGTTGGCTCTGACTCTGCACACTCTCTTCATTTGAGCGCTGTCCTGCGAAAGCAAATGCTGTGAGCCAGTTGCACAAGAATGGCAGAAAAGCCTATTTTACAGTGAATGAAAAAAATGATTCTTTTCGCTCCTCTCCCAATCATCTGTCGTCGACTCGTCCTGCACCATATGTGAGGCAGAGCTCCTCCATGTGATGAGGGGGAGCGGCATCAGAAGTTCTGCATCCAAAACTTTGCAATAAGAAAAAAAGTGTGTCAGAAGAGTGAGTGATAGAGGAGGCATGTCAGGTACTGATGAAAATACAAGAGGAGATACAGGGTACGTTTAATAGAAGGAGAAGAGTGGATTTAAAAACAGAGAATGTGTAGAAGGGATGCTACAGTACTTTGGCCATCAAGAGCTTTGCCAAGTCGGGAAAATATAACTATGATGATGTCATCAAGTTGATTTGGATTAAAAGTGGAGAAAATCAGAAAGAGTGCATGACAGCGTGTGGACATGCAGAGGTCATATCAATGTTAAGCAGGAAGAAAATATCATAAAAGTTTCAAGTCTTAATGAGTTTGAACCAAGCGGCAACCTCTGGTGTCAAAAAAATGAGGCCAATACGGAAATGCAAAATCCTGCAGTTCGTCGAGGATCCGCTTGAGGCTGGCTCCAGGAGCCCCAGAAGTCACGTACACACCACAGCCAGAAAAAGACGGTTTTTATAACAGAAATGAACATGTTTAAAGCCTGGTACAAAGATACTGTAGGTCTGATGGGCGCACACTGTACAGGAGGTGATTTTTAACAACGCTTCCTTTTTGATTTTATTAACGATACGTGTTATGCATAGTTAGGCGCGTAGCTGACATGATTGACAGGTGGGCCCAGTGTAGTGGTTTGTCAAGAGGCTTTAAAACCGCCTCAGCTCCGTTGTTATGGTTGACTGAAAGTTAGGTTGAGACAGCATTTCCAGCATGGCGGCTGCTGCCGACGAGCCTCCGGAGGCCCCCTCCAGTAACAAATGGATGACGTCACTCAGGCTTCGTCCATTAATATTTACAGTCTATGGTTTAAACAACATATAGAAAGAAAAGTAAAGAGAGTTCGACTTAAACTTTGTATTTTTGTCCACAAGACCTCGAGCTGCTTGCGTTATTAAAAACGCTGCAATGCTTTACAAGTAAGTTTGACTGAATACAGCAAAAGTAACATTAAATACAGACAGAATAAGACTGGCAGCAGGTCGAGAGTTTGAACGGGGGGGGATGAAAAAAGAAGCGAGGCATTTTGCTTAGTAGCTCTTGGGGCTTTTCTGCTGTATTGTCCACATTAATCCCCGCAAAATGTCTTGAAAGACAGCAGAGGAGGCAGAAAACTCATCTCCTTTTTCCTCCAAACTATTTTCCTCTTTTTGCATTTATTAAATTGTTTCCCACTGTTTCATAGAAAGAGTTTGTCAGGTTGATAACCTTTGAATAAAAATCTATAAAAGAGAAAAATGGGTAAACATATTAGCTATTGCAGTTATTCAACAACCAAATGCTGCATAACAACTTTTTCTGTCAAATCTACATCATGTACCTACACCTTCTATCGCTCTGTCATCCCTGAGAAAATGAAACAGGAATATTAATAGAGATGTGACTTACAGATATCCGTCTATTGTGAGGTAAAGATAATTCAAATCTGTGTAAGACGAAGGATTTTAATGAGCTGAATGTAATCTTGTTAATTTAAATGTGAACGGTGTCAGTATGAGATGCATGTTAATAAGATGTAAAGGAGGGCAGATTGAGTTTACGTCTCTTATGGGATCCTCTGTGTTTATAATTCATGTCAAGATAATAACCGACTATTATTGAGGATACATTTGATTAGCGATAATTCAGCCACGTTGTATTCAAGTCACATCTACAACAGTTTGGCTCGGGGCAATGTCAATGCTGGTATCAGATATTTACCCCCTGAAAGTAATGCATGGGCGTGAATATGCATGAATGTGATGGTTCAGGATTTGCACATTTTCTCACGCTGAGTTTGTGCATACATAAAAAATGTTTCCATCTGGACAGAGATTCACCTGACACTGTACTGTATCTGTTTCAACTGTTTTAACTGTTATCAAGCTCCAACATGTTGCCAAAATATTGCCAAAATATTACTAACATATTGCAGACATATTGCAGACATATTGCCAAAATATTACTAACATATTGCCGACATATTGCCAAAATATTACCAACATTTTGCGAAAATATTGCCAACATATTGCCAACATATTACCAACATATTGCCGACATATTGCAGACATATTGCCAAAATATTGCAGACATATTGCCAACATATTACTAACATATTGCAGACATATTGCCGACATATTGCCAACATATCACTAACATATTACCAACATATTGCTGACATATTGCAGACATATTGCCAAAATATTGCCAACATATTACCAACATATTGCCAAAATATTGCAGACATATTGCTAACATATTGCCAACATATTACCGACATATTGCCGACATGTTGCCAACATATTGCCAAAATATTGCCAACATATTGTCAAAATATTGCAGACATATTACCAACATATTGCCGACATATTGCATACCTATTACCAACATATTGCCAACATATTGCCGACATATTGCTGACATATTGCCGACATATTGCCAACATATTGCCAACATATTGCCAACATATTGCCAACATATTGCCAACATTTTGTTACTCCTGACTGTGTACTGTATCTGTTTGGTTTCAACTGTTGTTAATTGTTATCAAGATTCCACCATATTACCAACATAATGCCAACATGTTTCCCTAACTATTCACATCTTTATCTGAACATTTACACCAATATGGAAAGTATTTAGGTAACACTATATTTGAGTGTTATGAGACCCAGAATTTAAAAGACGCTGTTGTTAGTTTTGCATTAAGACATGATGTATGTATGCATTATTTTCACAGCTTATCACACTTCATAAAGATTGCTTAAAGTTGTTATGAATGCTTGACTTTGATAAAGCCTTAGAAATGCATTTATAAGGCTTAATAAATATTCTGATGATGCATAATGAGTGGGGGGTTCATATAAAGTGGCACCAATATTGGTTGCAAGGGGGCATAAAAATGACTAGAATTGATTTGATGAATTAAACTAGATTGTAACACATACCAATGTGCACAATCAAATAAAGAGGATTTTTTAAACAACGTTAAATTATATCTTACAAAGTTAAAATGATTAAATTAATCTAAAACCCTGTTCAGTATTTACAGGAATAACATCACCGTATACGATTTTGCATGAATTTTAACATCACAGGGGGGATTTAGAAGGTTCAAAGGAGGAGCAGGTTGTCCACCAGTAAGAAGATCAGCAGCTCCATGTCTTCATGCTGGAGTGTCCTCAGGTAAGAGATTAAACCCACAGCTGCTCCCAGTCTGTGTCTTTGATGTGTGGGTGGGTGAGGGTGGCATGTAGCGTGACAAATTCTTCTTTTAGTACCAAAATTAACATCAAACCATCTTAACGAACATCCGATTTAATAAGCATAATTTGTTCCGTCAAAGACTCTGATCTGAAATATTCAAAATCAATCAGATAGAAAATCCCTCACCATCAACAAATTAAAACATTTATATTTTTTTAATGGTCAAAAGTACCAATAACTCTATAACGCAAACATGACAATCCACAAAGTTTACCTTAGCTTCTTCAAAATTGGTGCAATCTAAAAATGTGTTCAACACTTAAAACATTTACTTCAATGAACATCTCTAACTAAAATAAATCTATTTGCAAAGAAAGCACTCATCCGCTCTGCTGTGCTGCTTATTTCTGACCCCTCACTCATCATGGTAGGAGAATCAGTACTTCAACAATCGACCTGAAATAATCAGAAAAATCAGGAATTCAGTCCTATGGCTCTGCGTGTTACAAAGAAAACTTAATCATGTTCTATTACAGGACCATGCAAAAGAAGGAAAGAGTTTCGAGTTGATTCAGGTTCATGAAGAGTTGAATAAAAGTTGTGCACTGGGGATGATAGGAGTCGAGGTCGGCTGGAGATGAAACGGGTGGATTGTGAGGGGATGAGCGAGGGCTGAATGAGCCGTCAGGAATCCAGGGGTCTGAGCTGCCTGAGGGGGGGGGATGAGCTTCCTGGTAGTCCTGGTATGAACAGGTGACACTCACACAGGTGATAATTACTAAGTTAATTCGATAACTGGGACAAAGAGAGAAAGACGTGGTCCTTTTTCCTACATCTTTGTTATAATAAATTCATAATTAGGGAATGTTTAAAGCCTCCCTCCTCATAGAAAGAATCAAACATATCTCATGTTATATTTAAGTAGAAACCTTAAAGTTCCTCTTCTTATCACCAAGGCTTACAAAAGTGACAGAAGATTCATGTAAAAACATATAAACAGGGTAAACTCCTTGACAAGGCTCAGCTACAATATCAGTGTAATAAAACCAATATTTTTGTCTGGTGTGTTTTTATGCTCTCTTTGTCTGTTTTTCGACATCTTTCCCCTAAAATATTGTTTACCATTATCTGTTGTTGCCTTCAGCTGTTGTGAGAAACTATTTGCCTTTACATTCACTGCCTGTTTTCTGCAGAGTAAATACCTTTATCATTATAGCTTTCACTTTGCAAAATCACTCCCACAAAATTCTTTTTGTATTCCTTTTACTGCTACATTGCTTTGCTAAATTTGTTTTTTTATATATATTGTTACGTGCCAAAGTTTTTTTTGTGTGTGTGTGTGTTCTTTAAGTTCTCTTCCTCTCGCTCTTGCTTTCTTCAGGTGTTGATCCTCCACTGATCGAGCACACCTGTGCCCACTCTGCCATCAGTGGGTAGAGTGTAAAGAGAAGGAGGGAGCAGGCAGTCGGGCTGAGTCGACCGCTCGGCTGCGTGCTACCCGGTAGACGGTGTACTCCTTCTGTGGAATGAGGGTGTTTTCTGAAAGAACTTTGTGCTCATTGTTTGGGGTTTTTTGGGTGAAAGTATTAAAGTTTTTCGGATTTTGTAAATAATATTTTTTAATTTTCTTATACTTAGTTCCTCCTTTTCCCTGGGCTTTATTTTATCTCATCCCCTATAGCCATCTCAGGGAACATAGCATATATATTCATGAGTATGCATTTATACGTTTGCCTTCTTTCTGTCTTTCTATTTCACTGCCCAAATGGTTTCTTCATTCGTTAATCATAATTTTTCTATTTAGTTTATCTTCCTCCTCGGTCCTTTAGTCGCATGTACACATGCACAGAAACACACACGCATGCCAAATGGATACATGCAGTTCTCTCGGTCTCGTAAAAAAAACAAAAATTTGTGCTAACTTAAAAATAATTTAGGTCTTTTTGTAGTGTTTCACTGGTTGGACTGTTTCTCAAAACTTTCAGACTTACCCTCTCGGTGACACTCCCTGAGCTCATTAGTTCCTACCATGGATGTAAATCTTTAAAAGGGGGGGAAAAAAGGCAGTTATCCGGTACTTTTCTAAATCGGCTGGGGGTTGACATTATATGCAATTGTCACTCATACCAGAGGAAATTTGATGGGGACTATTTTCAGCAGCGGATTGACATGTATTTGGCACAGCAGGACTGTGAATGTGGAATTGAGTCAGAACAAACTAAACTTTGTGTGTTGAGTGAAATGAAGCAACACTTTGCAACACTTTCGCTCACTGCTGTTTTTTTTAAAACAGTTTTTGGACAACAATGGAGCTCTGTGATGCAAATATAGTCGACATATCAGACAATACTTGCAAGCAGGAGATATTCAGAACTGATTCTGACTCATTTTATTGTATTTTTTGACAATAACTAAAATACTCTCCCAGCCATAAAGCTACTATTTGTGTTCTTTCAGTGTGTGTTAGTATCTGTCACGGCTGCAGCAGCAAAAACATCTGAGCATCTACTGTTCTTTAACTGATAATAACTGGATGTGTTGCAAGTCAGCATCTTTGTCACCCAGAGCAAATTGCAATGAAGACATTCGACAAAACAAATTAAAAGTGAGCAGAGGCGGTTAACCCAGTGTGTGTGTGTGTGAGTGTGTGTGAGTGTGTAAAAAGAGAGAGTGTGCCTGCTTAACCCAGCTTCAGAGCCTCTTGATGCTGCAAGTCTCCTCCCCCTCCCCCTCCTCCTCCTCCTCCTCTTCCTCCCATGGTGAGAAGCTCATCGTCAGAATAGCATTCTCCTCTTTCTCTCCCTCCATCCCTCCCTCCTGATGCTCCACACTTGTTGAGGAGCTGTCATCTCTTTCTCTCCTCTCTCCTCTCGCTCCCTCCTCCCTCTCCTCTCTCTCTCTCTCTCTTCCCTCGCTCTGTCATCTTTCCAGTGTGGCTGCAGGGGCGGATCAAAGCCGGGTGGAGGCGGAGGGAGATAGCAGGGGGGTAGAGAGGGAGAGAGGAAGAGCAGGATGAAGGGGAAGTATTTCTGTTTTTTTCGGGGTGAACGAGAGGACACCATGGCTCAGTGACACACATACAAACCCCCGCCGAAATATGCGGCAATAAGCTGTGAGCTGCTGCGGCTGCTATCCAGCTGAACGTACACAGACATGAATGACAAAACATTTACGAATGCATGTTGATGATGAGGAAATATCAGACTGTATATCAATCATCACAGCTTATTAAACCAATGCAGAGGTCTTAAAAAACAGCCGGTCTGATCCTGCATGAAAGGTTAAATCAACATGTCTGGCACTCTTCTAGAAGGCATTATCACTACAGAGCTGCTCACACACACTCACAAACACACACACACACACACACACACACACACACACACACACACAAGGGATGCATGTTATGATGACTTTTTTTTATGTTCCCTCCTGCACATTGATTGTAGTTTTTTCTTTCCGCCACAAGGTGACAGCGTTGGATGATCTGACAGCGTACGGTTCAATTACAACCCTCACATGTTTGACCCAGTAAATCATTTCACTCGGCTCTGCGAGCGGTTAATAGTATATTTTGGTAACACTATTTTAGGCACGGGTATGTTATGATAAAATATAATAACATCTCGTGGCTTATTCATGAAGCCCTGCTGTAAAATGCACGGCGAGCAGAGGTAGTGGATGATACTATCAGCTGATGCTTTACAGTCAGATACAATGTTTGACAACAGATGCACAGTCGATCTTTTAATTTACAGCTCATCAGAAATTAAAATCATCACGTAAACATTTTTTTCACACTTTCCCAATTTTAGAAATAAAATATTTTATTTTTTTAATTGTATTTTGCCATATTTGGCTTTCAGCCCGCAGAGCATTAATGAAAACATCACAGCGGACTCATCGATCAGAGAGTGAATAATAAAGTATTCATGATCAAAGTATTTTCATTCATTTTTTAGTCACTATTACTTTTATAAATTAAAAGTAAATACTATGAGTTAGAAATAATTAAAAGATGCAAAATGGTAAAACACTGACATATGACGACAGCAGCTTTTACTTATAGTATTTCTATAAGACAACAAAATAATTGGTTTACATTTCTGCACCAGGCCATGAAGAGATCAATTTGTCCACTCTGAAATAAGCACATTTAATTATTTTTTTAATGCTCCTGTGAGGCGTTTTAAAGTTATTTATCGAATGGAGAGTGTGTTATGACTGGCTGACTGATTCAAGTCTTTGACATATATTCCAATAATTGTAATATTTTGTTGAGCAGTCCGACTTAGGTTGTAGAAGAGAGTGGCCTTTTCTTTTGATGAATCCTTTTCTCCTTTTTTTTTTTCTGTCAGGGAGTTAAGCAAGGTGCCTCCATTTTTCTTTCTTTTTGAGGTAAGATAGTTGAGGTTTTTGACCAAGATGTTTTTGTTTATTATTTTTGACCTCTCCCTGAAGTCTAAGAGTTGTGTGTTTAGTGTAGATCATTTCATTGTCTTGGTCTGCAAATGGGTTTGGCTGTGGCTCATCATTTGGAGTGAGGTAGGGGGCGGGTCACTTTTTATGCTACGTCTGGTTTAACCTTATGCTGGGCGTAACAAGTGAATAATACTGATTCTTTTCTCTGACTTAAAAAAGAAACGAGACCACCGGGTCGATGTCGGTCGAGGAGATTTAAAGCATGCCGAGCTGGAGAGTCTTTTGTTGCATTTTCTGAAGAAAAGAGTCACAGTGAGTGATACATTTGACAGTTTTCAGTCAGCAGGATACGTTTTGTTTTTGTGACAGAACATTATTTAAACACAAGGTGTTTTCACACATAGGCAAGTAAGGTCTGTTTATTTATATAGCACATTTCAACAACAAGGCAATTCAAAGTGCTTAATACACAAATTTGAGGAGCTGCATTTGGGAACACAAACGGTAGGCCTAATTTTTTTCACGCCGACTTTACCCAAATCTTTCCTGCCAGCCCACGGCTCAAATCTTCTCTTGAAGTTTGGGTGTTCTGATGTGATAAAGCGGCAGGAAATATTCAGGAAAATTCACCAGGAAAGTTAGATTACACCTATTTCACGCAAGCGGCGCAATCGCCGTGCGCACAAGAAAGCTGTTTCATAATCTTTCAAGTATGTTCTCCACCACTCATTTGTTGATACTCTGAATACGTCAAATTACATGTAGCACTGATAGAGAGGGAATAATTGTCATCATAGTGTAGGACAATGTTGCTCCTGCCTCTTGAGACCCCATCCTCCCCATTCTACATGTAAAGTCTCCCGCCTTGGGGTGCACATCAGAACAAGTATTCAAGAAGATTTCAGGGGCTTGTCTTTTAATTGTCTACACATTTTTTCAGAGGCAATAGAGCACAGGATCAGAGAAGAGAAAAGTGGTACCACTTGTCCAAAGGGATCGCCAAGATAAAGAAAAAAATCTTAGTATGCTAATTATGACTTCTGACTAAATCATCTAACAAGAAGCTGAGAGTAAGTACAGCCGCTCACTGATATTCATCCGGATGAAACTTAATTACCTCCTTCAATTGTTCTGAAGAGACCACAGCATGCTACTCAACCTAAGTTTCAAACTGACTCAATACAAGATTTTTAAAGTTAGTTTAACACTTAACCTTCTAAGTAAAATAAGGAGTCTGGTTCTTCCTTTTATTTTTTTTTAAACAGTTTTTCTATTTAAACGTGGCAGAGAAGCATTTCTAAAACAACCACTCAAAGCGTACAATAACAGTCTGGATGTGTGTGTCCTTGGATGGATGTGAAGTTGTCTGGAAATCAGTCACCCTCTCCTTTACCTGTCTGCATGCTGAGTCCTGCAGCAGAAGAAGAAAAAAAAACAAGTGTTTTACTTAAAACAAGTTTATTTTGTCATTATTCATTTGTGATAATTTCATTTGCTTTCGCGTTCTAAAAACGCAGACAATGCGTGCTTAACATAGACATGAGGTTGAATACAAAACAATCTGAAGTACAATTAGTGCACGCAGATATTATTTTGTTTTATTTCCAGATAATAAATACTGAAAATAGTGTGGAAAAAGTCAAACCTATACATGTAAATGAAGACAACTTGCAGCTAAAATGCAGCACTTGATTGTCAGAGGTCGGTAATGGCTATAGGAGAGTTTTTCCTGTACATCCATTCTATTCCTACATCATGTTTCTCAGACTGATTAGTGAAATACCAGCTTAAAAATGGAAGACAGTCACACGTTCACAGAGAGGATGCTCTGCATTAATACAGAGAAGATCTGCTGAACTGAAAGTAGAACCAGACGAGTGCTCTGTAGTCTACACAGCTCATGTCTAATGTAAAGAAAGGCTGATATCTGAGCTTCACAAACTTTAAAATACTTTATTTACAACTTCATTCATTTCTCGTACACTCAGTCTGAGACACCCTTAAAGAACATAATCATGCGTCATGGGCAGCCTGAGTGTGTGTGTGTGTGTGTGCGTGCGTGCTAAGCTCCCCCAGACTCAAAGCCATGTATATGCATTTTAATATAATCTCTTTTCCTCCAACATAAGCAAACCTTCCCACATGCATGTAAACAACACAACATCAAAAACAAACAGATATTGATTCCACTAACATATTTTTTCTCAGTAAATCTAAATATGTACTCACAATTTAATCTTTTATTTTTTGTCCTGTCGTCGTCACACTCTGCCGTGTTGAAATCTGTACCACCCTTTTGTTTCCACATTGCTTTTAAAAGGAGGGAAAAGATCATACTAATTTTTCTTCACAATAAAGACAAACCCAATCACTTCCATTTTGTTTTATTCTAACAAACTATATTATTCCTTATTTTTGTGATGGGACGATGTAGAAACTCCTGAAGGGTCTGTGGGGAGTACATTGACTATGCATGAGGAACGACTGCCAGTAAGGGGAGTTCGGGGTGTTCACTTTTGCAAACTCTATTGACCCAAATAAACCCGGAGACCATTGTGCTCTTGTGAGATGGATGTTCTCAATCCCCAGGAGGTCTAACACACTTGTTCTGGTCATGCCCTATTAGTTTTATTTTGAAGAATCATTTCTTGACAGTGTCTGAGGTTTTCAATTTCAACTGCCAACTTTGGCCCTTTAAATCAACCGACAAAGGGCAAGCCCCGGACAATATCTTCAGAGTGGAGGTTTTCAACTTTTTTTTTAAATGAGAAAGTAAAAAAACACAATCATGTGTTTCTCCTCAGTGAGAATATTAATAGAATAAGCTGGGCCTAGTTTGACCAATCAGAGCAGGAGTTCTGTATTTCAATAGAGCTTAAGTAAGCTCAAAGACATGCAAGAGGAGGTCTTTTTGAAGATAAGATAAGATAATCCTTTTCTGATCCCAAGAGGGGAAATTCATGTTTTCATGATATGCAATTACTTTTTTTTTTAAAATGAAAAGCTGTGTGCAGGCTTGACATAGTTTAGAGACTCTGCAACAGTGGATGTAAAAGGCCTGGGTGTGCATCCAACAAACAAGGGTGAATGAAGTACTGCCAGACCACACATAAGGTAAAAAATAAGGTGTTATAAATTGCGCTCGTGGCTAGTCGGCTGTCAAAAACAATGATAACAATGATCAGCAGCCCGTTCCTTCATTTGTTTATATCGTGTTTTTTACACACACAAAAAAATGGCAAAAATGTCCGTGGGAATGAAACAACAAAGCTTGAGAGTGAGGAACGTTCGGGTTCTGCTGACGCTCAAACCTTGGCTCACCTGGCCAATCACTGTGTGAAGAGAGTATGAATGTAGGATTCTGTTTGTTTGACAGTCACAGAAATATTTAAAGCAGTTTTCATTTGCTGATGTGTCTTTTTAAATGTAAATGTACAATTTCAGTGAGCTTTGTGGAGCATTATATTTTTTTGCTTTTTAGTGCCAGTACAAACCCTTTAGACTGCAGCGAACACTGAGCTGTATAGTCAGAAGGCGAGAACATTGTGGGTTATATTACATATAGGAAATGACCTTCAATACGAAAGATTTTTTTGATTCAGTGTTATTTTATCATGTCTTCTTTTCAGATGTAGTGTATATATATCGACAAGATTCCAGTAATACCATACTTATCCTGATAAAGGGGTTAAGATTACATGTATTGTGATTTTTATGGTATTGAAAGTGTGATAAATTGCACTTTTTATGACTCTGCTTTTTTCATGCAGGTCTGTGTTTGTACTTCTTCCCATCTCAGTTTATGTCCCCATAGACTGTATAAATAATGGACAGTACAACACCTAGCCTTAAGTGAAGCCAAAAGATAGAGCGCCTCCAAATGACCGGCTGCAGTACAGGTAATAAACCCCGCCTCCTTTATGTTAACAGTTGGTGCATAGGTCAAACACTCAAATCCAAATACACCAAATACATTTTCCTCAAACCAGTTTCATCGTAGTTATTGTCACACTGATTTGTCTTCAAATCATCTTCTTTATTTGATGCTATAAAAAGGCTCTGTTGACTAATGCAGCTCCTGCGGTGCTGTGTGCACTGGACACACTGAAACACTGACACACAGCCGTGAATATCTGCTTCAAACCGCCACAAAAATGTATTCAGCTGTGGACCTTAGTGACCTGAGGGATCTTTGTCGTTGTATCAGTGAGTTAGATGTTTGATAGTAATGTGCCTCTGTTAGCTGATTGGTACTTTGGAGACTTTGGTTCCAAATGCACAATATGTCAGCGTCAGTCACAGGTGTGTTTTGACTTCATCTTTGTACAACTGTTGGAGATTGAGGCGTGTTATCCATATGTATACAGTCTATGGCCCCTTCAAAGTAGTGGAAGAGAAAGAACATCCATTTAAAATGTCTTCATCTAGAAATGTATACCTTGTCCAAATGTCCAGGTGTGCAAATCTAAAAGAATGGGAAACTGAGTCCAGAGTAGGAGCAGGTGTAAGCATTTTCTCTGAGAAAACCCCCCAGAGCTCAGTCTCATCCACAGTGTGGGAAACCAAAGTTTTCAGAGACCTGCTTGGAGGAACAAAGAGGTCCATAGTTCCTGTCTCGACTGCTTGTTGAGCATGAGCCTGCAGCTCTCTGCAAGCTTTCTGTGCCAGCTTGTCTCACTGCTAACATCCAGGTATAGAGCTGTCACACCGCTCTCTGACAGCCACACACAGCACTGCTGCTGCTGCTGCTGCTGCTAGGTGCCAGAATATACTGTAAAAAGTACAACTTAGAAAATATGAGCATGAGGGGTTGCTTTTCCATCCTGTTTGCTTATTATCCAACATGCTACACAGTCGTGTTCTGTCCCCCTGTAGGAGATACATTATTAAAAACTTGATTGCCTGATTGCAATTGTGCATGCAGAGGATGCTGTTTGCTGTGAGTTGTCTTTGATTGTGTGTGGCGGAGCAGGACTACGGTCGTGCTGTGTAACTAATTATAAATGACCTCCTCTGCAGATTAATCTTTACTGTGTGTGTGTGTGTGTGTGTGTGTGTGTGTGTACATTACTGTGCTGGTGGTTACCTCAGGAGCACGATAGGTAGGTCAAGGTTAAAAAGGAAGAGAAGGACATTCAGTGTCTTTGCAGTCTCTGTCTCCATATAAAGTCCATTAACATCTAGAATGATAACCATGATGATAACTTCAACCTATACGCCATAATGGAGTCTGTCCCTGCTCCAGAGTAAGGGCTGTTAGGGGAGACTTCTTACAGGTGCCATCTATCACCTTTAAAATTCTGCCCATTCTTATTCTTCAACTTAATGTTACACCAGGTGTATTCAGAAGCTCTTCATGAGCTCAGTCAGTCAAAGTGAGACTGCAAGGACACAGCGTGATGAATGTGAAGCATTAAGCTCGGGCAATATTGACAAAGTCAAATATAATGAAATATTTGACCAAATAACTCAAAATCATTAATGTGACACGATTATGAAGATGACTGTTGGTGCTTTAAGACCACGTTACAGTTTCTACTGTACTTAAAATGTTACTTTTAACCTCTGGTGTTTCTCACCTGCGCCATATGACTTGCTCGTGCACAAAAGCGATCCCGCCTCTGTGGCGACATCGGAGGTAGTAGGGACGAGACGGGAAAACTTCAAGACGGGCAGGTCAGTATATGAGAACAGTGCAGAGTCATAAGCAATGTGAAATGTTTGAGTCTGCAGGGTGGAACTGTGCTGTGTGTGTGTGTGCATGTCTGAGTGTGTGTGTATGTGGAGCTCCCGCTGTTCGTTTACACGTTGCAGTTCTGCAATGCCATTTGAAATCACAGACTAGCTGTTGTGGAATGTACTCAGACAAAATGACAGCAGAGCTTCAATACGGGACTAATTGCAATCTAAAAAAAGCTCATGGTGTGCGCATGTGGAGCTCCTCGTGTGTCTACACGCCGTGCCTCCACAACGCCTGAAGCAATGAGAAACTACACAATGGGACACCAATGTTACTCCACTGCAGATCGGATATGTAAGCACATTACACTGCGGATTCAATTTCATATATGAATTATTGTTATATCCAATTTCTGATTCCTGAAAGTGTGCTTGTGCTTGTTGTAAATGGTATTTTCTTTACGTAATAGACACAGGCTCGATGGAGAGGTGCCTTATACCTGCATTCTTTCTAATGACCAGTGGGGGGGGACTCCACTGGTTGTGACAAAAGAAATCGACCACAAATAGCACTACTTAACAGGTAACATATCACATAGTGTCCTGATGGATTTATGGCAGTATGAAGGCGATTATTTACTTTTGATGGTCACTTTACAACGCAGCCTCAGCCATCAGTGTGTGAATGTGTAGGTATGACACGCGGCGTTAAAGTGCTTTGAGTAGTCAGAAGACTAGAAAAGTGATAATCCTGCTTCAACATGTACCGAAATCAAATCAAACCTTTTATAATGTATTACCTTACATTACAAGTTTGAAGCCGCCATCCACTATCAAAGAGAAATCTCTGAATGCCTTTCATCCTTTCAGGTATGCCGACCGGGTGCAGCTCACTGACCCGTGAAAACCTCTTTAGCCTCCAGGAGTCTCCTGTGCAACCAAGCGGAAGGCTTGAAACAAATAGCCTTTAATAGAATTTAAATATGTGGAATTAAATCATGTTAAAAAAAAAAAAAAAAGTTGGACCTTTAACCTTAACTCATCATCTTGCAAATCAACTCCTGACAATAAAAGAAGTGTTTTGCAGCTGAAGTTTTCACCAAACCCAAAGTAATATCTGTAAGTTCATCAGAACACAAAGATCAAAAAGTTATTTCAAGCCTCCAAATATACCGCTTTTTTTCCCCTCTAAATTAATTTCCCCGTCTGAAATGTGTGCACATTGTGCCTGCATCAAACAAAACTGCTCTGGGATCAAACTGTACCTTCTCAGATGATGTTATAATTATCATCAAAGCACACGCTCTGGGAACACTCGTTCTATTTACCTAAAATGATTTAAGCCTTTATATAGCAACAGCAATATTATTTTGTTCGAGGAGAGATGATTTGCTGCTTTAAATATCCCTCCTGCATGGCATTAACAGAGAGAGAATAAGTCCTCATCTGACATCTCAAACTTTGAATGTGATTTTGAATGTGTGTGTCCATTCTGTGTTTCTAAATCCCAAATTCTTTCCCCTCTAATCAGCAAACTGGACCTGCGTAACTTTGTCTGAATATGTCTGAACATGAAGCATGCATCTGTGAGTGTGTTAATTTGTGTGTGTGTGTGTGTGTGTGCGTGCGTGTAGAGAGATAGAGCGGTCATCAGAGGTCGAGTGATGTCAGTGTCAGTGCTCTCCCTTCTTGTTGACCCTGTCATGGTGACTGCCAACCAAGTGTCTCCATCCGTGCGATGCTGCTCGCACACACACATCAACACACGAGGATCTGACATCTTCAAGTGCAAGGGCCACAGCACTGTCAGCGTCAAGGGCAAGGCCAACAGGAGGGGCGCCTTCAAGTGTCTTCCCTGAGTCACCACTCCTCCCCCCCTCCCTCAGATACAACAACCCCACCCACACACACCCACACCCAGAAAATCCTCCTCACAGCAATTTCTTAAGCGATGTCTGGACATTGAAACAAGAGATGAGGTAGGTCAAATGACGAATAAAACAAAGCTATTGCACTTGCTGGAACTTGTAAATGAAACAAGTCGTACTCAAAGAATAACATCGAAGATTTTTTCAGGGAGTGAATACAAGTATTTATCCAATTCAAAGGATAGAGAGCGGATCATCTGAAATCTAACCGGCAGGAGTGCAGGTGCAGAAGCCACGTCAAACAGGGTCGTTTGCTGCATGTAATTTACCTAATTTAAGAAAAAACCTTAAGTTAAAAAACCTTAAGTTAAAAACCAACCGTGGGGTGAATATTGATACTTTTTCCCTAGCAAGCCTCTTTGTTTTCACACTTCTTCAGCACAACTCATTTGTGTTCCTCCGCATGCAGTGCACTGATCAGCTGGCTTAAAAGATACAACAAATACAAAATTCCTTTTTCTGAAGAACAAGTCCAGAAGAGAGAGGGGGAAACTTCAGAGAGAGGTCCAAAGTTACAAACAGACACAAGTTTAGCAGAGAGTACAACGCTCTGTTCATTTAATTGTCGTTGAAATAGTGAGGCCTTCTCCTTATCTCCCACATATGGTGATGTGTAAAATGTCGTGTGTTTCAAAAAATAAATATAGAAAATATTGCTGAGGTAGTATCATGATTTCTCTCTTCTCTCTATTTCTTTCTATACACAAAGTATAGTCATTAAAGGCCCCTCTTTGACCTTTATGTCACTACATGTTGTGTACTTGTGTAAAAGAGATTACTACGTCATTCATGGGTATCTGCATAGATAAACAACTTAACAGAAGTAGTTTGCTTTACTTTACCGTGTAACAAACTTCAACTTTTGCTTTGAAAGGTCAACACTTTTGCAATCTGGGCAACATCACTGCTCAACATGAGGGAGCCGTGCAAGGTCCAGTAATCCACAGGCCAACAATTCATCTATCATCTGGAGCCTGAACCCTGATGCTCAAATGCTCAAATAATGCTTTGACCTTTGCTTAGTATTCATCATTATTTATATATAATGCTTTTGTTTCTTGCATGATGCTTTCTGCCTCGCGTGTGTGCTGTATTTATCAACAGGTGCGCAGTGTTAAAGTCTTAATTCCCCTCTCAATGCATCACACAAATTTGATAGACGATTATGCAAAAAAAAGTGATTGAAGAAAACTCAAATTGATTATGTTGTCCAGTGGCTTCTCTGAGGTCATGTAATTTGGGACTGTCAATTTCTCTGCCTCTGAAACAAGGTGTAAACACTGTGCACGTGAGATTTAGAACAGGAACAAGGAAAGCTGAAGTGGTGAAAAAAAACATCCATTTAATGACGTTTTAAAACGTGAAAAGAAAAGGCATTGAGATTTAGTAGAAATAGACGAGTTTCAAACTTTACTTAATCTATGCATTCATTTGATTTTGTAAGTGTAAGTGTAAATTTACCTCAACCTTAACATCCACATCAAAACTATCTCCCCACCATCTGCTCTGTAGCTGCTTCAATATTTGATTTTTTGTTTTTTTGTACGACAGGTTCTCTCAGTAAGAGTTGAACCACAGCCAAAATAACAGTTAGTAAGAGTTTTGTCATCTGGTAGAAACCCCACCGCCCAACCGCACATGAGCTCCCCTCCTCTTGCCGAGTGCGTTAGAGGACACTCCTGAGTGCACTCAGAATGGCAAAAAAAAAAAAAAAACTTTTGTCCAATGAGATATGCTTATTAAATATGGCCTTAAAACAGCAGGAAAATACAACAATGAATCAAATAATTTCCCAAGTTTCATTAAATCTGATTCATTGAATCTGAAATGTGATCAGTGAACAAAACAAGTATCAGCATCCTCTGTGGCCCAAAGAGTCAATAAAACGAGACACTTTTCATTTCTTCTGGCATGCACTGAACGGAGAAGTAAAAGATATGACCAAATAACAACAAGATGGAATATTTTATTCTTCTATTATACAAAAATCCATCTCTATAAGCACTGACAGGATTTGTGTGTCTGGGAGTTCAGTGTGAACAAAGAGCATGAAGAAAAGGAAGAAGTCATCTATTATTTTACAGTATTGAGGCTGTTTTCGCCATCCAGACTTCAGTGGATGGAGAGGTTCACAGGCATCATGTGAAGCATCGGGGCGTCAGTGAGCACCGACAGACTGATCAATCAGAGCAGGTGTCATCTCAGTTACCACCATCTTATTCTGAACCTGATTGCTCCTGTGCGTCCAGCATTAAAAAAAGTTATATTCAACACACAATATTGCCTCTGTTTTATTTTCTGTGTGTGTGTGTGTGTGTGTGTGTGTGTGTGTGTGTGTGTGTGTGTGTGTGAGAGAGCATGTGAGTGTGTTGATATCCTGGTGGAGCTAATACACTCCAATAAAGGATTGCTTCATCCTAAATTTGCAAAGTTTATCTTGCATCTATTAGCCTACAGGCAGACAGGACTATATCACCGCGCCGCTCAGCGTGTGTGAGTGTGTGTGCACACACGCTTGTGTTTTGAGGGTGATGTATTGAGCCAATCACTGACTGACGTCTCATGCATCACTTTTATTGCAGCAGTTTGGCCCTAACCCTCTTTCCTTTTTCCTGTGTTGTGTTCCTGTCTTTCCTCCTCTCCATTTTAAGCAATAGAGGAGAAGATAAATAATAAAGTTTTCATGAGACTTTCACATTCTCAGAGACAAAGGGGGCTTGTCAGTGCGCTGAGAGATACTGCGGCGTTTATCTCTTTTGAAAAGATTTACTGTGTCAAACTATACAAGCGTTGGCTAACATTAGCCTCCTGACCTCTTGTATCTGGCTACAGGTGGAGGCATTAATTTTGGGCAGACACCATCGAGCCATTTATAGCAGAGGTAAAAGCCATAAATAATAGCGCCTGGAATCAGCCGGCCTGCCTCTTTTTGTAGGATACAGAGTGGGCCTTTTATCGTCTTGTTGTATATTGTGCAGAGGAAACATCTGAATTTTATATCAATAAACACATAATTTAATTCCAGATCACCATTCTCTGTCCTTCATCTTTATGACCACGCATTTTAAATTCCTAATGTGTCTTATTCCTGGCTCTAATGAGTTGTGATGGCCTGCTTTTGTCTGGCCAGCCCACATTATTTGGCTCACTCTACGCAGCCTTTATTATGCTAAATAAACAGCCACAAGCCTTCTTTGTTGTTGCTAATGTCACTGAATAAAAAGCGCCATCTCGCTGCTAATTCTCCTCTCTAATCTTTTCACAGATAATTGTTTTTATCCCAACAAAATCTGCCTTGGCTCGCAGTTCACCGGCTCTTTGGCCGCACAGTTTGGTTTTCATTTGACTTCCTCTGTATAAACATTCCCGCCTCTAAGGAGGGCCACATGAAACGACTTGGCTTCAGTCTTCGGATAGAGATATTTCTAAAGTAATTCATCATTGAGGGTTCATTTTCTGCTACATGATCCCTCTGAGCTCTAATTAACACAAGGGATAAGTGTTCTTTGGGGTGTTAAACAACAAGCAATAAATCCCTCACTAATTTCTGCATCATTATTTTCCAGCACAGTAACAACGTTTGTTTTTATGTCACACAATGTTATATTTTCATACCACAGAAGGGTCCGACCAGTGTGGATTATGTAAAATGTATCACCTGAAAACAGGTAACTGATGCTTGAGTTGAGACCGATCTCTCCTGTGAACGCTTCACAAACTTTGAGGAACGTTTGATAATGCAGTCAGTGATTTACAGCCGTTTCATTAATCTAATCACGTACCAGCACACGTCTAACTGGCTCCTACTAGCAATAATTAGTTGCTAACTTGTTAGCAAGGTCAACTGGGAGAAGGTCCGATGTTAACTAGCTGAAAAGGGGCATATCATAACATGGTGCATGTGTACTGGGACAAGGATAGTATTCAAGTTGAGTTGCCTAATCGAGCTATAATCGTAGCTCATTGTAAGTGTGCGTGAACACCTACTGAGTGTTCTGTCCCCCGATACTGACTCTTATTAATATTTTAAAAATCTCCAAATGAAAGTGTCCATTTCAATTTCTATGTTGACAATATCATATTGTAAGCCATCGTCTCCGCCACAAACCAAGCAGATCAAGTGTTGCAAAACAAAAAAATGTTGTGGCCTATACTGTAACTATAATTAATGGTAAATGGAAAATGGACTTGAGCTTATAAAACGCTTTTCTAGTCTTCTGACTACTCAAAGCTCTTTTACACTGCATATCCCACTTACCCACTCACACACTGATGGAAGTGGTTTATATGTAGTGAGACCATCAGAAGTAACTAATCCCCACCGACGAAGTGTCTTGACCAACTGACCAAATCAAACACCCCTGCCCCCTTTAGTGTAGCAGACAAGATATAAACATCCAACTGGAAATAAGTCAGTTTAAAATTCTTGAATGTTGGAAAATAGAGATTTTCATTTCCATCTGCATGTTTTTATCATATTTTTGTGACTGATACGCAGACTGCCAGAGAGTCGTTAATCATTCTAAAAAAAACTCCTTGGTCTTTTTTTTTTTTTTTTTAGGAGGAGTGCTGGTTTCAGCATCTTAAATCCTTGAACCTGTCTAGCTCGTATTTAATATGCAACAAGATACAAGGCTTGCAATACAAAGAAAAAACTGCTTAGCAGCACTTCAGGTTAACATGCAACTTGTCAAACCACCATGCAGACACACGTAAACTCAAACACACTTACCTGGCATGCAAAGTCATCTCTTCACAGTTGGTTTCACTTCGTTTAAGTGCTATGCCAGCATGAACACATGCACATACACACAAAACACAGCCCTGAATGAGCCAAACTGGCAAGCCTCGTCGGAGAAAGACAACACTTTGGATGTTAAACGGTCGCTGAAAAAACACTCATACATGACCAAGTTCTCGTTTCAGAAAATCGAAAGCACGATTTCTTACCAACATCAAAGTGTGTGATTTGGTCAAACTATTCGCAGTACAGGAGGTTGGAGATGATTAGAGAAAATCTGCCAGTGTTTCCAAAAAAAAAAAAAAAAACAATCCAGGAAGGTTACAGTTCTTTGTTGGTCTCATATTAAAAACTGTTTTTATTCCAACTGTCCTTGATTTGACACCATAAGGAATGAGGGGGCAAATAGCAGAGAAACATGTCTGAAAATAATAATAATAATGGCAGTAATTCAAAGCTCCAAGTTTTTTCTTTTCACTTGTATCCAAATGACTTTTATACTGACAAACTTTAAGAGACACTGGACAAAATAACGGTGGTTTCTGTGGAGAGACGGGGTGAAGAGAAAAATGGGCTGAGGGTGAAAAAGGAAAAGAAGGGTTAGGGTAGGTCAAGAGGGTGGGGAAATAAGAGGAGCAACAACAAGAGCACAAAACTGCACCGAAAACACAATAAAGAAAGAGACAAAGGAGACGTGGGATGTTGCTTAGCCCACTAAGCCTTCAGGATGTCCCATGGGTTTAGTCCTTGTTTTATTTTTGATTTGATCCATGACAGCAGGACAGATCAGAACAGAAGCAGCCATCGCACTGTCGGGTGCTTACTGTGGAAGTAAGCGCTCACCTTCAGATGCCAGAAGGAAATCAATCGGCACAAGCATTACATGGGGCTCACTCGTGTAGACCTTGGAGCTCAGATAAATATGAAAACAGGGTGTGTAAGCGAGGATTTCAAAGACGAGGTGCTTTTTATTTCAGAGCAAGACTGGGACTCTGGTCACACAAACACCTGATGAATACTAATGACTCTACATTAGTACAGTGAGTTGTTCTACTTCTATTGTTGCCCTTATGATTGTTGTAATAGATGACTTGTAATTTTTCAGAGTTTTAAAAAAATCCGATTTCTTGACAGGTCACAGTGCAGTATTTATATATTTTTGCATCAAACCATCAAACCATAGACTATATAATGTAAGATGGCTGAAGTATTTTAAATTCCCCCCCGTGGTTCGGAACTGCTGATTTGATGCCTGAAGTTTAGCATACAGGCTATCACCATGTTGCTTTAATTCTTATTGCTGCAACTCCATCCTGGATTAGTCGTTGCCATGGTAGTGACATGAAAATCACAAGGAAACTACAAAGCATGGCAACTTTATATTACATATTATATGGGTTAACAAAGTCCAGTAGCTTTATCATTTAGCTTTCTGTTCCTAAATCTAACTAATAAAAACACAATTTTGTGTTTTTCTATTGACAAAACTGGTGTTATATGATATGCAACAGAGCTATGTTTTGCGACTGAATATTGTTCCAGATTGGTGGCAAAGTGTTAATCGCCGTGGGTGAGGTTGCATTGGTGCATGGGTTCAATGTTTTGCCCAAGGTCCCTCCAACATGTGGGTCGAAACGCGTACCTCTGGAGAAGTGGACAATCCGCTTTATCTTCTAAAGAAATAAGGCATGAGGTTTGAGTGATTCTACATGCTGCAGTAGACTTGGCTCTTTACTTCTGTTCTTCTGCAGAGTTGTGTTTGTCAGCCCAAAGACAGAGGACACCTGCCAAGTAGAGATGGAATATAGGACAAGTCCCTGGCCCAAACGCTTTTGGGAGGTATGTGTGAAGCTAAATTGAATTTGCTGAGTTCACACTAGTCTTACTTGGAACATGGTTTGTGCGAAAGGTGTTGGAAAAAAAACAACAACAACTTAATGTCAGAGTTGTTCAGATGCTTGCAGAGCCAGATATCACCTGATGAGTTATCACTTTCCTCATTTTCCTGTAAGGGATTTAGACCAACATCTTATTTGGAACAACTTATAAGTGCTAGAAACAAGAGGTCTAAGTGCATAATTAATTCTGCTCATACATTACGAGAAAGCACTAAACCACTCGCTGTTGATGTGGGAAATAAATCTCCTGATATTTTTCAAAGCTTGTCATCAAAGGCAAAATTATGGGGGGGGGTTTGCCTTGCATGCTGATGCATTTTGTACAGTAGATCAATGTGCTTGATTTGAAGAATGTTACTTATTAGACTTATGCAAACTGCTTATCAAGCCAGATAATCCTAGAGTCAGCAAAGTAACATTTCTTGGTGAGAGTCACTGATAGTCACGGATATAGAGCTAGTTGAAAGTCCAAAGCTATAATGGGAAGCATGGGTCAGGAGGGCACTGATGAGCGTACTAATCCTTGGCCTCACTGTGTTTGCTGCCACAAAGAACCACAGTGGAACTAAAGGTTTGTGCAGAAGCCAGATATGCTGATGCATTCCCCTCACATGTCACTACGTCCTCGTTTGGGTAATGGCCTGCTGCACAAGCTGCACCTACTGTACTGGGTGCTGTGTCAGCCGTCTATCAGGCTTTGAGCACCACATTACACATAGAGGCGGTTCATTCCTTTTTCTGCAGCCTCATTCACGTGTCTTCTATTTGATATTAATCCTTCTTATTGTCACTGTATATGATACATGCTATGTCTTCGATGTCTGGAAATAAAGCTGATGTGTTCACAATTATTTGTTTTAATACAATAGCCAGCTTCATGTGCATATTTTTTATGTCTCCTAATTTGGATAATGCATCTAATGTTGGACTAGAAAGCAAGCTACATTTCTTAAATTGGAAATCAGGCCAGCTTGTTTTCAACTAGTAAGTAGTCATCAGTCACCACACTTCACTTTCACATGTGTTCAACACTGGCCAGCCACTTGTTACTTTTCAAACTGTTAATTAAATGGTCTTCTCCATTAGGAGGAGGTCTGTTTGTAGGTCAATCTGAAAAAAAACAAAAAACAGGACTGGTGAAAGTGAAAACTTGCACGTCATTGTTTAACCAGTTTCTTTGGTTAAAGAATGGAAATACATATTGTGTAGGACACAAGTATGAACATATGGGAGCAGACCACTAATGAATATTCAAAAGAAAATAAGCAACAAACAAAAAAGTTAGGGAGAATAAGTTTGTTAAGAAGAAGGTGCATCTATGTAAACCATGAATTAATGAATATGCACAAATAGTCAAAACAGTAAATTAATGAATACCAAATAAATGAATGAATACCAAATGCCAAAAAATAAATTAATGAATACCAAATGCCAACAGTCGAGGATGTAAACAGGGATTTCAGGGAAATAACAGAGATTGCGTACTTAATGCAGTTTTAACACATTAACCCCTTCTAATGCTTCAGAAACTTGGAGGCGGAGGTAAGTAGAGTGAAATACTTTTTCTCAATTAGAAGATTTTTCTGACCTAATGCTCTTTTATATTTAGAGATTTTTAGATACGGGTATTTATTTTTTATCTGGTTGTTCGGTTGGCCTGGGGAGAGATTGCTCTGGAGTAGGACATTAAAGTCAAGGAGCAGAACTCTGTTAGCCTGTATCTCCTCTTCAACAGTGCTAATGCTGTTGTTATCTCCAAGTTTTGTTTTAGTAACTGATTTCCACGGGGGTTGTGTTAAATTCACAGAAGCAGATGTGGTCGTCCTCGGTTACAAGATATATTATATTTTCAAACAAATCATCACACAATCAATCACTGACACATAATGGGGCTTTGTCATCCATTATTTCCTTTGTTGTCTTGTCTCTTTACACAATCATAATAAATGCAGGATACATGAGATGCAACTTGAGAATTGCCTAAAATATGGTTTTTAAATTATGATAGATATTATCAGAGACAGGCATCAACTACTTCTAGACAAACTGAACAGAACAGGGGCGGGCTTATGGAAATCAGTAAGTTTTAAAACTATATTCATTGTTGTTAAAATTCAACATGTTTTGTTTAGTAGCCTATTCACTAATTCCATTCAAAATAAGAAATACATTTTGTCACTTTAATACACTGTTTGTATTTCACCTGTTAACTTGTTGTTAATTAGAGACCACCTGTCTTGTTCAGCTTTATAATGTTTAATTGGTTGTTCACGTCATGTCACTTTTCCTGGTTCCTGATTGGCTATGGGGCTGGAGCATAGACTGCAAGCCAGCCAGCTCATCAAGTAAACTGGAAGGAAAACTTAGTGGAAAAAAACGGCAAAGAAATGTAGCCTAGAAAAATAATATTAAGAAGTGACTGTGCTTGTTAGATGACCAGCAGTCGAAATGTGTCTGCGCTTCAAGGACTTGGGTTTAAATATTAAGGCAGTCACTGAGTGAAGCTTCAAGCTTGCGTTGCTAGTCCGCGCTCCAGGTGACCCGGATGAAACCCAGAAGTCCCACTGCAATGTACTCTGAAAACACCTGTTGGTTTATCACAAAACTGTTCCTCTGTGCTTGGAGGTGGACGACTCAAACTATTTGGTAAGCACCTTTTTTTTGTGTTAGTTAGATAAATTATGAATTAAATACATGATGGCTGAATATATGAAGAACAACACCTGAAAAAAAGTGACTGTCTTTGCTTATCCGGCCTAAAAGGATAAAATCATTAAATCACATTTGTTGCAGCAGGTACTAAGGCTGAACGATTTTAGTAAATAATGTAATTGTGATTTTTTTTTTAAACAATATTGCAATTGCAATATTGGGATTTTTTTTTTTTTTTTTTATATTTGTTTTTAATATTTTATTTTTTTTCAAGTTCATTATCTCCTGTATTTTCAACAAACACAAGCAATAAACCATTCTATCTCATAAACAACTCAATATTATATTTTTTAATCAAAATTGGCTCAGTTGGTAGAATCCGTTGTCTCTCAACCGGGACGCTGGGGGTTCGATCCCCAGCTCCTGCAGCAACATGTCCGATGTGTCCTTGGGCAAGACACTTAAACCTGAATTGCTCCCTCTGCTTCGTCGGCTGTGTATGAATGCGTATGAATGGGATTAATTACTTCTGATGGCCACTCTACGTAGCCACCACTACAATCAGTGTGTGAATGTGTAGGTGTGAAAGTGTTTTGAGTCGTCAGAAGACTTGAAAAGCACCATTTTCAAGGCCAGTGTCATTTTTTTCACTAACCAGTACTAACGACCACAGAACTAAGTGCAATGTCATGACCACTGTCCAAAAAGAAGTTGTTGTAAACCAGGAAAAGCTGTGGACATGACAAAAGGACAGAGGCAGCTCTCTAGCCTTGCTGTCCTGGTAAAAAATAAAAAGCTGTTTTTTTTTAAGCACTTGAAGCAATTAGTGCAGAGGCCAGAGCCAGCTGAGCCATTGATTACTGTTATTTATAAACCTGACGGCACCCTGATGGGGAGACAAAATCTACGCTCTCTGTCTTTTCTCTGCTCTATATTCGTCCCTCTCTCCATCTCAGACTGACTGCCCACCTCCACCCCATATTTTCTTACACCCCCCCCCCTCCCCACCCTCTTCTTTTCCACTCCTTCCCCCTCTCAGTAGATTTCAATGTCCATCATATCCACTACGTCTCTATTTCTGCTCTCCTTTCTTGACGGCTCACTCTCACTCATTGCTTTGCTTTTTTGAAAGAAAAAGGAGGGGAGAGAAGTAAGCCGAGCAGGAGAATTTCCTCATAAACAAAGAAAAATGTATTTCTGCTTTTCTGTAAGACAAGGCAATACTCCCTTTGGTCTGGCCTTGGGGCTCGCAGCAGTCTGGGAATCACACGAGACAAAGCTGCAAACAACAACAGCCCCTCTGACAATCTTGGACATTCTTAGGAGATTGTCTTGCATGCAGGTATGACTGGATGAGTGTTGCCGAGTGGGGAATGGAAGCATGGAATCTATTCCCAGGCTCTGGAGCCAGCAGGCGGATAACAACGGGGGCATTATGGCCAGTTCCGGGCTCGCTTTGTGTGCCCCAGAGAGTCTAGGTTTAGTGGTAGACCAGAAAAAGCAGGTGTGTTAGGAAGTGCAGGTGGAGATGGAGATGTGAATGTGCATGTCAGAGCGAGTGTGGAGGGCTGAGAGAGAGATCAGGAAAGCATGCACAGAATTTCAAAACAGGGTAAAAATATACCAGATGAAAAGTGTTCCACTTCGCTGCCTAGAAATATGCATGACAGTTGCAAAAGAAACACTAGAAAAAATATATAGGGGTGCTTACTTATTTTGGCATTTTCTTTTAACGTGCTTATAATGAAACTAATCATGATCAACGACCCACAAAAAGTGTTTCCACAGGCTCTTACAGCTTGTGCTAACAGACACAAGGCTACTGCGTCTCATCATGCAGCATCAGATATTCGCTGTCCACACTGTCTCTGTTAAATATTTACTTCTCTGCTCTGTGAATCTCAGTTTCCCCTTGTATAGTGTGAGATTTATTGATTTTATTTTGAAAGTGGAGATGCAGAAGTGTTTGCGTCTATGTTAACAAAAGCCAAAGCACAGCATTTCAGTCACAGCTATTGATATTGTTAATACTCAGTTGATTGAGAAAAGCAAGAGACGCTCAAGAAAATGTTTCCTATTCTGTTTCGTCAGCGTCTTGTCGAGCTCCCTTGGTCCTCGCCCGCGCGAACGGCAGAAAGGGAAAAAAAAGATTGGTAGGTTAAAAATGATGCGCTGCTTTCACTGCTTGCTGTTAAGCCGAATGTGTTATTGTTCTTATCTAGAGGCATTATTTACTGCACTGCAGTTAGGGTGGCAATTTACCCCTTTGTGACAGATTTAGAAACTTTGGGGTCACATGTTGTCTCATTTGCACAATTCAAGGCAGCTGCTGCAAAATTTGTTAAAAGAAGCCTCACAATTAGTTTGGCTAATAAAAGGCTTAATTGTGGCTTTTCGGGGGAATGAGTGCTGAATTCTATTTGCCGTTAACTACATTGGTGTAAAAGCTAGTTCTTATTGCCAGAGAGAATATCCACACTCTGCCCCTTCATTCACTGATTGCAATATGGACTGTGATGACTCTGGAGACTGTACAACTATTATCAGGACAGCTTATAAAACTGTTTTAAGAGTTCTACAAAAACAAACAATGCAACTGATTTTTAGGTGAGGAATATCTCCAATATTATCTGTCATTGTGAAACAACACACCTTTTTTTTTGGAATGTTCTGTGTCTTTATGTGGGCTTCACTTGAGCTTTGTTGAGATCACCAGTGACCAAAACAATCATCCGGAATGAGAAAAGAAAGAGGCGATGTAAGAAAACCTGGCAAACGGTCTCTGGAATAAGATGTAACTGAGAGAAGCACTAATTGGCAACAAACTGGAGCGTCAGTTACTGAGCGTCAGTGTGTGCGTGTTTGTGTGCGCGCATGTGGTGTTACAAAGGCTTGATCTGAAAATAGTAAGAGACATTACAGCAGATCAGGCAGGGAAAGCCGCTCATTAAGTGCTTTTTGTTAGAACTATTTTGAGCTCTCAATCTGAGCTGCACACCAACAGATAAGAGGGAACAGCCCACTGAAAGAAAAATGTGAAGGGATTGACTCCAAAATGCTACATATAAATACAACTGACAATGAGCTGCCATCTATAATTCCTGTTTGTTGTGATATTTCAGAAAAGCAGATGTTTCAAACCTATATAATGTTGAGTTTTCTAAGTACTGTCATCAGAGGGTACCGCATAAATGTAACAAAAACACAACATTTCCTCGGATGAATAAACAATCCTGTGTGGCATATTTTTATGTCTTGTTTACTAGCAATCAAAGATGATCAAATGAATGACTTTAGTAACCTGCTGAAACTATACGACCATTTTTTAAAAAAATCTATCAATTGCTCCAGTTGACAAGACTTCAAAAATTTGACTTCTCGGCTTTGAACAAACACGAGTTGCGCTTCATCTCAAATATTTCGGAGAGGATGTGAGGAAGAGACTGGAGTATAAAGACAGCAGTTGTATGGCAGTACTCTCACACTTGTCACCATCAAAGGTCACAGTGACAGATCTTACATTTCTTCAGCCCTTTCTTCCCTGTTCGATCTCCTCTTCCCTTTCACTGTCTCCAAAGTTGAGCTCCCCTGCTGGGAGGTGTGTGTGTGTGTGTGCTATAGAGACAGAGTGAGAAGGGAAGAGAGAAGTTGCAAACTTTCCTCTGCATGTGAGAGTTGAGCTGAGATGAAAAACTGAGATGAGTGTGTGTGTGTGTGACTGTCTTCCACAGTGTGTGTGTGTGTGTGTGTGTCAAGAGTCAGAGCGGAACAGGGAGATGAGAGGGGAGTGTAAGCTGTCATATTTGAGGTGAGATGCGGGTTCAGGCTGAGGTTAGTCTTTTCTCAGGGGTCTGATGAACCAGCTGAATGAAAGATCTAAAAAAGGCAGACAGAGGAGAAGATGGAGAGATTAACACTGTCCTGCCAGCTAATCCTCCCCTCGGACTCTCTATTTGGCTGCATTCACGTGTGTTTATGCTTTCTTTGTCAAACTTGACTTCATGTAAGGCCATCATTCATCCACAATCTGTATACCCTCTGAAGCTTTCCTGTACACGCGCTGCTATTTGATTCAGAGTAATCTAGCCGCAAGCGGTTAGCTGCAGACAGATGCCATTTAAAGTCGGCGGCACAAAAGGGGATTGACATCTCCATCCCATAGCAAGACAACAGGCTTACACCTGACTGGAAACACACATCCCTTTTTAATATTCCATACGTGCCCTAGGTGTCAGATTTTGCCAAAATCTTTTTCTTGTGCAGGAATAAAATGGCAATGCAGTTGCAGACATATTAAATTGTTTACATTTAAAGGGATTCTTGACCCATTTGCATCAAGCTTGGTATCATTAGAAACCTGGTAGTATTTTTGAATGGTCGTGCATCCCGCCCTCATTTTCCCCTGAGACGGGAAAGCTCCGTATTTCTTTTCTTAAGAGGAGCCTCCGATGACGCAAAGATCGTCATTTTGCGTCATCGGAGGCTGCTTTGGTTAGAGGGGGTGAAACCACATCACTAGTTCTTCATGTTTTCAACCCGCCCAATGGGAGGGGGTGGGACCTCACTCCCAGAATCGAAACTCAACGTCCGCCATATTGCTTGGAAGCTATGCTAACAGGCCTTGTGGAAAAAGTTGAGAAGAACAAAAGTATGATCAAAGTATGTTTCAACTTCAAACTGATATGGATGAAGGGGAGTTTAAAGGTCTTGTTTTGGAATCGGATGTTCGTGGCTATCTCTACGAGCCGCAATATAGCGACGAGGCGGCGGTGAGGACGAGGAGCCGGGGCCAGCTCGAGCTGGGGCTCTGGCTGTTTGCCTATGGACTAGGGGTGTGAACGGTTACAAAAAATTGTAAACGGTTACACGATGTCATTTTTTTTTTTGTGTACACGTTTAACCGTTTTTTTTTAATTAATAAAAAAAAAGAAAAGTGGACCGCAATCGTGTTACAACCAATGGAGGGTGCGGCCGCTTTTCAGAAAGATTCCGCCGCATCACTGCCGCCACTCAAAGTTGTCAGACAGATACAACTGTGCTTTATAAAGTAGGCTGTATAAGTAACACAGAAAACTTGCCATAGAAGTTATACAAGCAGGATGTCTGTCTGTGAATGACGAGAGAGAACTAGGCGAGTGTGTGTGTTCGGCAAGTGTGCGCGACAGGTACGTTATGATGCCGGGGACCGGAGCAGAATAAGCAGGAGAAACCAGAGTCCAAGTGTACAGTTCAAGCTCTGGTACCCTAAAATAACAAGCCGGACTCTCCGTGTCTGTTTACGCCTTGCTGCACCCCAGTGAAGTGACGGAGGTCAGCCCTGAAGTTGAGGACTACAACTTCGGCTCTGGAGCAGATAAATAAGTCTCCCCTGTGCGCCCTGACCACGGTTGGAACGCGAAGCGGGAAGGTTAACACTCCGCTTAGTAATATGCTTAAATTCAGCGGGTTGTCTCGTCTGATCTGAGGTCGACCGGTTACCGTCGCTGCGAAAGGGCGACATGGAAAGCCAGAACCCGTACAGGCACGTCCAAACAATGAACGGAACCAGAGTCAACCCTCAGGAGTGCGGCGTGGAGGAGCCGCACTTCGCTGAGTAGTCTTGGCTGCCATCGCAAGTCAAAAGTGAAACGTACTTGTTACGTGATGTAATGCCCGGTGGTCAGTTATCCAACATTTATCGCGTGCATTTGTGAGCGCAGTAACGTTGTCAAAGTGGAACATTTGTAGCTTTATTCATCTCTAAATAAATAGTATGTGTTATTTTTGATCAGAGATGATTGAATGCGTGTCTCTAAAACATTTTAAAATAATTAAAAATTTAAAAAACGGTTTTCGTTTACTGATTTTTTCCTAAATGGTTATGATTTACTAACCGGTTACATGTGTACACGTGTACACCCCGACTATGAATACAGACATAGAGTCTGTTTTCTGCCAGGAGGAATTTCCAAGATGCCAAATTCCTTCTGGAAGAAATCTTGGAATCAGTTGAGTAAACGGCCGTATGTGTTGCAGTAAATGTCTGTAACTAGAGGACTGGGACCCTAGCTTCAGTGGGAGTTGCCTGCGGTGCTGTGCATTCTGGGAATTGTTGTCTTTCATCCACGAGCCAAAAAGACACTTCCTGCCTTTTCTCGGCCAAGAAGGCACCAACTTCAAAATGTATTTCCCATTTCAACTACATATATGACCTAATGTCAATACAGATTCACGTTTCAACGGGTGACGTATCCCTTTAAGATCCTATTAGGTATTAAAGTCAGCAGTCTGAACCAGGGATGTGCATGTTTAGTCTGCTAAATGGTTAACAATGTCACCCTCACTAGACATCGCCACCTGTATAACTAGTTGGATTAACAAATTATTTATAATCTTTATGTTGGTCCACAATGCCAGTCAAATGTGCTCACTACCCACTAGCCAGGGCTGTAACCATAGACCGGCTGGCGGTACTAGCACTGTTAATGTTAGCCACATTTTGCAAACCAAATTACACAGGCTACTCACCAACAATTATAACTTAATTGTGCTCACCAGTATTTTAAACTTCCATATGATACTCAAAGAAACAAAAATATAAACCCAAGGCACCAGAAGTTGTGAACTTTCTTGTTTTTAATTACCAACCTGCAGACAGTGTTGGTAAAGAAAACCCATTTTTCCATCATATTGCAGTGTTTGAGTTGTGCAGTGGCCTATAGAGCACACAGCCAACACGCTGCAGGTCGAGACTATAAAAAATGTTGTGATCATGCTGTCAGTCTCCTTTGTTCTCCATCATAAACGTAACTTACGCATCTCAATTAGAGGTTAAAAGGACTTTACAAACTGGTCTGTCTGTGTCACGGCCGTGTCCGATGGAGGGCGGTGCAGGCACACAGCATGAAGTGCACTGCAAACTTAATCTAGCTCCATTTTGCATGTTTGTGGATTTAATGGTGTAATTTGTTTATAGATAGTAAAGGCTGTAAACAATAATGAAAGGCTCTTTGTGGCTTGTGGCTGTTTTTAGGATTAAGGAGCCCAATCGCGACATCTACTAGGTCTTCATGATAACAGGAATTTAAGGGTAATATTTAATGTATCAATGTGGGATGAGAACATTTTTATATTATCATGAAAAAGAATATTGTGATACTTTGCTGTATCGATTTTTTTTTTTTTTTTTTTTGGCACTGCGCTAAATTTAAACAGTCTTTTTTTTTTTTTGTATTCATTTATTTAAACCAAGTGCAACTCCATTTCAACCTGTGCTCTTAAGCATCAGCAACATAGAAGCAGTAATTTCTGTCAACTCAGTCTTCCAACAGCAGACAACATGTCAGCTTTCACTGGCAGTCTGAGTGATTGATTCCCAGCAGTCTATCCTGACCAGAGGTTCAGTGGAAAGGCTATAGTGTGTGGACTATTGCTTTTTATTTCATCCTAACTACTATGTCAGTGTTTAGTGCGCACTAAATGCAATTAAGAAAACAGAGTTACAATAAGTTACTTCAAAAAGTTCTTTGGTGATTGTTTGAGTGACTACATCAAAAGCTCATGGTGCCAAGTGTTTGTATTTGTTATTTCACTGTCTTATTTATTTTTTCCCATCTCATGGTCCTTTATAGTTGAGAGGGATTGTCTCAGCTTGTTTTAGGACTGCCTGTTATCATATGTTTTCAGTTTTGATATCTGCTGATCTGATTATTCCTCGATAAATGTGAATGTAGCATCAGACAGAAGTGAGTTTCTGCTCCTTCAGTCTGATTGAGGATATTTCTTCAGAAGTTTTAGAGGATTTCAGTGCCTTTTGTAAAGGAGAGGGAATCACATAGCTGTCTGCGATCCCTTTCCCTGAACAAATTTCATTGTTTTTCAAAGAAAGAACCGTCTAATGCTCTCCCTTTCATTGTTATTTCAAAGTGTGACGGCTTATTTGCGTCTCCAAAGTGATGAAACATATCAAAGTGGCATGCTGGGAGATCTGTGAGACATGGAGTTTATAAAAATGTGATGAAATAATAAATGATTAAAGTTAGTTCAGCAGTGTATTCTACCAATAGTAAATGATTTTGTGAGTAAATAGACACCAGGAAAATCTCCTTGTCAGCACAATGTCTTAATGAAGAACTCTTCCAATCCAAAAAGGCCTCGGCACACACAGTTGTACATACTGTGTGTGTACATACATTTGTACATGAACAGACACACACACACACACGCATGCAAAACTAAATCCCTAAGCTTGTTGTTCCTAGACATTGTGGTGACAGAGGGACGTTTCTCCAAACAGTGAAAAAAAAACTAATTTCCTTCAGTCTTTGTGAAAGGTTTTTCCATTTTGCATTTGTCCCTTTTACTCTATCTTCTCTTCATGAATTGAGAAAATAATACATTTTGCATTCCTGAAACAGATAATGGATTTAAAATTGATTGTTTCCCAACTCTTGTTTTTTTTTCTGTTTTTTTTATTTTTTTATTATCTATTTTCCGAACATTAATCTATTAATCTAAAAATGTCTTGCATGGGAAGTGAGCTAAACAAATCCTGAGAATAAAAATATTTTTGACGCTTCCTGGTGGTGCGTCAGACCCCTGTTCTAATTTCAGATGAAAACCATTGTTGCATTTTCCAATACTGAAAGGCTGTTCATTAATGAAATAGCCTTCCACCTTGATGTTGTCAGCTGGCTGCAGTCCTGGCACACTTCAGGTTGCTTGGAGCAATGCATGTTGACTTGATAGGCACGCAAACCCAAACAATATAACCAATCAAAATCAAGATTCGTCTTTGGGCACGTACTGGCCAGTGAATGGAGACTTTTCTAGATGCAGAGATAGTAATCTTACACTTGATATCATTACACTCAAATATCTCCCAACAGCTTGGCTAAACAAACATAGAGATGCAAAACACCAATCTTGCTACTGTGTAGTATTCTTCTTCTTTGTGTATTTTGCAGTGTCTGCTTCTTCTTCTGTTGTTGTGTTATAGTGGTGAGCATACGGTGTGAATACTGCCATGTGTGCCATGTTATCTTTTTTCTCCACTAAGACATATTTGTCGTATGACGACATTGAACTGTAACAGTTCAGCAAGAATACAAAAACAGTTACAGGCCTTATTCATGTGCGTCTTATTGAAACTACATAGATCATAAAATTGATTCCAGGTCTAACTCTTCTTTGAATTATTATTTTCTATAGACTTTAACCTGTCTCCCAAATAATCATTGTGGCGATCAGGTTGGGGGATCCCATAGAAGCTGCCCTGGCTTTGGACCCCCCTCCCATAACGTTTTGCTGCCATCAGTAATCATGCCTGTGTGGTATTACTGTATTTGCGCAGAAAAGAACTCTGTGAGCATCCAATTAGTAACTCAAAAAACCAACACAACCTGTCACAGTGGATTATTCCAAAACCACCCCTCCCTTCTCTCCCCCCCCCCCCCCCGCTCCAAATCACATGCTGGTTTGCTCCACCATCCTATTTACATTTTTATTGGCCAATTATCTCCCTCTCTCCCCAGTCTGTTTGGGAGCAGGGCGCGCAGTAATAGGAGGAATCTCAGCCATTCTCTAATTGAAAGACTTTCTGGGGATTATGGAGAGGTCAGAAATACAGTTGTTTTCAGAAATCATAAACATAAGCCTTTTCTCTCACTCTGTTGAGGAATAATATTTTTTTTTCTCCGGCAGCTGTTTATCATTGCGGGAGTTTTCTTTTTTCCCCGTCAGAGCAGAAGGGCTTATCTCTTCTCCATGAATACTTTAAGTTGGGAGTCTGGGGCTTTTATTACCAACTGGGAAATGGAAAGGGATAGAGGGATGATAGGACTTTCAGATGGGTTGAATTAGTCTTGCATGTGCCGTTTGCTTTCCTCTTCAATCATTCATGCCTCTGATGTGTCATGATGTTGTAATAAAAAGGTTTGACAACCCTAAGACACGGAAGACACATAAAAACACAAACTGACATATTTGAGGCTGCATGCTTCGAAGTGCGATTCTAAAACATGGAACACAGTTTCTTTAAAGTAATAGGCTGATAGTTTGGGGATTTTAATTGGTTAGTTATATTCAACACTTTCCTCATCAGAACGAAGAGGCTGAAGAGGGTTTGCAGCTTTCAGGGTCCCCTGGTTGTTGGAACAAATGCGATCATGCTAGCCAGATGTTATTTAGGGGCACCTAGGGGACAAACTTTTTAAGTGTTTAAGACCACTTTGTGTCTGCTGAATCAAAAGTAAAGTTCAGGCTTTCAAGAAAACCCTAACATACTATACTCAGGTGAGCCATGGATTTGGAAACAAGGAACTACCATCTGCTTTTTGTGGTTTTTTTTGTGTGTGTGTGTGTGTGTGTGTGACTGCACGTTTGGTACATGGTGTAAATCTAGGGAGCATGTGAAGTTTTGTTTTTGAATAGAGCAAAGGTCCATTCAATTCTCTTTAAAAAAAAAACTTCTCCAGGAAGCAGTTTTATTATACGTCTGCTTCATTAGACAGAGCGAGACAGGAAAGATGGGAGACAGGGAGTGGGACAACATATGAAAAAAGGCCATGGACCAGATTCAAATCCATAACACCAAAGGGCGGCCAGGTATATCATAGAGCCAGCGGGAATGAGGCCAGGCCGCCAGGTGCCACCCACTCTTTTCGTAATCTGCCGCTTGTGGGCAGATAAGTCATCTTTTGTGATTAGGTTGTCAGGTGACCTTCATTAATGAAGTTGTATGAATGGAAGTTATATTAAAGCATCTAGCTCAATGACTGACTTAGTGTTGCTGTAGTTTAATACATTTTGAAAGAATAGGAGAGAGGCTACCACATCTGGACAATGATGGAACTTTAAAGTACTTAAGGTACAAAAAATTGACAAATGTTTCACCTAAATTGTCATAAGCAGGCAGTGTTAGATTTATGTTGCAAAGGCTTCTGTCTTCGATCTACGTTTTCACTACTTCCCAGTGCAGTGTCACTTCTCAGGTTCAAAAATGTCATACCATCAGAAAATCACTTCACATTTGGTACAGATTTTTTCAGTAGCTGTGCTTATGTGGAAGGGTGGCAGTGTTAAGTACGGCAGCAAGTGTACACAAACATTGTCTGACAACAACCAATTTGTGTATACTCCAATGAGTTCTCAAATACACACCCATGCACCGCTTCTCTTCGGGTACATGCAGAGGTTTGTCCCACCCGCTCTCTTTCCTGCATACTGTGTGTCAAAACAAATGCCGTTTCAAGCGTTTCACTCAGTTATGTCCTGCGATATCCAATGCATTTAGGTAGAGACTAAACAGTCAATGTCTCTCATTAGTAAATTGACCACACTAAATAGCTTTGAGAGGCTGTCGAGTAGAGATATATTTGACGCTTTTCATAAACATGATATAAATATATATATTTTTTCCCTAAAAGGTTGTCAAAAAATCTCAGTACTCCAATCCTGTTTTTATAGAATGTGTTTTCAAAGGATGCAAATCTTTGTTAGTGTAATGATCACGAGTATTGAAAGGTACAGAAACTTTGAGACACTATCTGTTTCATAACGTTATCATTATGTAGGAGAGGAATTCACTCTCTCTTGTTTCAGTACGGAAATGCTACCATTGTTTTTGTTCAATTTAAACAGTGTGCAGAAGTTTGTTTGCAATTTTTGCTAATTGAAAATAAGACACTGCCCAATATTGGGGGGTCTAGTAGGACCATTTGGTGCTGTGGTATCGAGGTATTGATATCACTTGATTTTAAGAAGTATCATATTGAAGTTTAAAATTCTGCTGTCGTGACCATATTCATTCATATTTTAAATGCAAGGTGCATACAGTATGCAAAAGTCAGCTTTTGCTGGCCTGTTGTTTGTGTGTCTGTGTTTGTGTTGATGTGTGTTAGGGAGCCGGGGGGGGGGGGGGGGGAGTCAGGAGGTAGGAGTAAGAACGGCGAGCCAGACAGAATAGAAGAAAACATGTAAGTCAGTGATAGAGAGTGTGTGTGTTTAAGGTGGTAGTGATTGCTGGCTGAGGAGATAAGTGGACGGACTTTGCAGCCCAACAAACAGCAGCCATGAGGAGCCGGGAGCAGAGGCTCTTGGGTAAAGACGCGTGCTGCACTTAAGAGCCAATTACCCACCATGTACACATCTCCCCCTCCTCCTCCCTCGTCCTCCGCTATCTCTCCTTCTCTTCTATCCAACATGGCACTCATCTTAGTTTAATGGCCCACAGGGACTCAAACACACACACACACACTCACACACACACACATAAATATAAAGGCATGTTTGCATGTGTGCAGTCTGACTACGCACACAGATATTGCCTAATGATGTGTGTTTCCAATCCTTTAATCTCTGCTTTAACTCTCTCTGTTCTTTTACTATCTACTTCACTCTCTACTTTCACACACACACACACACATATACACAATGCAGCACACTGGCACACAGACTACACACTCATCTTATTTTAATGCGTCTGAAGGGGAGGCACTCAGCAGCACAGCAGGGGGGCTTCCTGGCAAGTCACGGAAGCACTGAAAACATACACTCCTGCTCACGCTACCACCATACACACATAGAAACACACACACACACATACAGTCTCAAAAACACTAACCTAACTGCAGTATATATGCAAGCACATAACATAGCACAGAAATAGCCCAAAATCACAATGTAGTAAGGCACACATGCTGACTGTAGCGTTATGCAGGGGACATGCTCCATCACAGAAATGCAGTAGAAAGTAGAAGTCATACAAATTCCGTGACTGGGAGGCTGAAAGCACTTTTACCAGTCCACCAGTGCCAGACAGGAAACTCTGCCAGAGGCTGTCCTGATCTGACAAGGTCTTTTTGGTCTTTTCATCAAACCCACTGAAACATGAACACTAGCTTCCCGTCTGCACGGAAATGTTTACAATTAAGTACAAAAAAAAAAAAGGTTCCCTAAGTAGAATTGTGGCGACATTAAAACAATTATCAAAGCAAATCACAAGGGCATCAATTATAATACCAGACTTGAATTCTTGTAGTTGAAATGCATGTCACTTTTTTCACTCAGTCTTCCTGGTGTGACTTCATTAACAGCCAACCTCTGATAAATCTGCCTGGTGGAGTGTGTATTCCCTGCTGGCATTTAGTTTTTTTTTTTCTTCTTTTTTCATTTGATTGATAATTGCAAGTCCTGGAGATTGCAGGGGGAATAAGAGCTAGGTCAGTGTAAGAAGTTTCATTTGCACGCTGCAGAAAAAGAAAGAATAGCGATGTAGCATGTGCCAAAAATGATTACAAGGACAGCGAATGTTTGTTGACAACTCAAGAAGTTGCATCAAATGGAAGAGAGAAGGATGATACGTCAATAAGTGTTGTGAGAGAGAAAGAGTCACTATTAAGAACTAAGCTGTATGATTAAAAAGAAAGTGATTCAATCTAGATTTCAATACCTAAAGCCAAACCTAAAAGATTTCCTGTTAACTCTTGTAACTCGCTGTTGTTGCCAATTCCAAGAAATGCCAAGAAATGCACTTCATCAACTAAATCAAAAAAAAGAAATTGCTGCGCACACAGGCCTTCAATACATTTTTTATTAGACTGCACGTCTGTTCAGGTTCTTCTACGTTTATCGCTATTGTAGATACGCTTAGGATATCTTCAGGGAGTTAGGAGAAAATGTCAGCAGTAAACCAAACTGTCTATTCCTCAAATCCCTCATTGTGGTACAAATTTGTCAAAATAATGCCAGGATGTAAATCATAAACAAACATAAAGGATCTGGAAAATTGACACTCTTCATATGTGAATAATGAGACGTACGTGCTTTTTTGAAAGTTAGTAAAACGATTAGAATTTAAAATCATCACAGTGCTTGAATTTTCACGTTTTAAAACATTTCACAGTTTAACAGCAGAGTAACGGATCGATCCGTCCTTAACTCCAATAAGACATTTAGGAATACTGGAAGAAATTAGGGCTGGGCGATATGACCTCCAATCAATATCACGATTAGTTAAACATTTGATCTCGATTACGATTCATGAACGATTATTTTGTTTTTTGTTTTTGCCCTCATAGTTCACCGACATGCTCTCTACTGTAAATATACTCAACTATTAAAGCTGGGATACTTTTTGTCTCATGAAAGAGTGCACATTTGATGAACTATTTTGTGGTTATTTATTGAATATTTTGAGCTGAAATCAAAGCATCACTTGAACTGAAAACGACACATTTCAGTTTTAACGTAGAAATTAAGTTTTTCCGCAAATTACATTTGACTTCCTTTTATTCATTGTCGTCTTCCCTCAAGACGAAATGTGTCCAAACGACGGACATTGCTTCCATGTCGCGGATCGAACGCCTCGTGACTCTGCCCTGAAAATAATTGAAATAATCGACATGGGCAAGATACATCGATTAGAGGTTCTGAATGTTGGTTTCGATTCATTTTCGATTAATTGCCCAGCCCGAGTAGAAAATCACTTCAGGCGTCTTGAGATATCATCATGAGAATCGGTCATACGGACAATCAGAAAACATAATGACTTGGCCACTAATGGCTCAGAGACACAACAGGAACATTGGATTCCTTGTGGATACAAATAGCGAATACCAAAGTGAAACCTGAGCAAAAACAGCAAAGGGATCAAAGGATTGTTGAAGAATTATGTACTATAACAACATAGCTTTTATTTGTGCTGGCTTACGTTGGTTTAATTTTCTCGACACTGGGATATTACCTCTATTGAACATTAGAGCTGGGAATCTTTGAGTGTCTCACGATTCGATTCCATTTCGATTCTGTGGGTCACGATTCGATTCAGAATCTGTTTTCGATTCAAAACGATTCTGGATTTCAGATTCAACGTTTTTTTTTTTTTTTTTAGTAGTACATACTTCAGGGTCTACTCAAGTCATCTTTAAGACTGGCTGAATTTTTTGCCGCACATTTGACATTCTACTGAATTAAAGAGCTCGCATTAGCACTTAGCAGGGAGTGACTGATTAGCCACTTTTTTATTTTTGATGATTTTTGGAACTTAGGAATCAATTAAAATCTCAGAAGATAAGAATATCGATTTTTACATGAATCAGTTTTTTTTTTTCCCACCTCTTGAACATGGTAAAGCTTAACACATTAAGTAAAGTGCTTTGAACTGGGAACATCCCAACGTTGTTAAAAATAAGACAGATACAGTTAAACTGCAGGTATTCATAAGAACAAACTTTAAATCAAAAGTCAACGTTAGTCAAACTAATCTGAAAGAAAAAAAAATCACTTTACAGACAAACTAACCTCTTACTCATATACTTGAATCATTTAGGTTTGTCTTTCTGTTAATGTTGGGAATGTTTTACTGTTATTATGACTGGTATAAATGATAACTATAGCGATGAGACCCAAGCTGTTTTATTATCAAATTCATCTTAAACTCATTGTTTAACTTAGTGTTGTAATAAATATCCCCCTTTGTCTTCTGTAGTCATCTCAAATGTGCTAACTCTGTGTGACACAGAAGTTTCAGAACTTTCCATAAACAGCACTTTTGTATTTGGAGTAGAAATTGCTTGCAGTGTTTGACACTAAGCCTCAGTGCAATTGTTTTGATCTCTCTCACAGTGGTCAAAGGGGGGGGGGGGGGGGGGGGGGAGTCTGACAGCACCGTTCCAAATTGCGTTTTGGGGACAAAGCCTGTTTTTGTTCAGTCCTGTATGCGGACAGAGTCACAGCGAGGCCAGTGGGCCGAAAGTCTCATGGTCCATAATCCTGATTTTACACTCTGAACAAACTGGCTTCATACTGTCAAAGATGTATAGTCGATACTGAAATATCAAGCTTCTCAGCTGTGTGCTTGGAAAGGGCGGACACACACACACACACACACACACACACACACTGATTGACGAATCCCTGCTTTTAATAGATACCAACCATCCATGTCAAGCAGACAGTACAGAAGCGTATGGCCCCTGTTATGATATGTATTATGCAAAATCTTGCAGTTTCCTGAAAAAAAAAGTTTGAGAAAGAAAGTGTGAAAATTTTCAGAGCAGAACTGAATGGAGCAGAGCGGGACACCGAGTTGTGCCTCTGGTTGCTCAGTGTGGCTTTGAGCTATAGTAACAGATGTTTTACCGAGAACACCCAGGGTGCCTGATGGGATGCTTTAAAGGTCACTGTTGTTCTGTAATAAGAGACAGTTCCCCAGAGCTCCGCTATACTGTACCAGTCAGCAAATACCAGACCTGGGCTATTTAGCTGCAACTACTTTTCACTGAACAGAAGCGGGTATTATTTGTACATTTTAGAGAAGCTAAAAGAAAACAATGGACACTTAAATATGTGCAGATATGAAGCATTTAAGTCAACTCCTTTAGTATAAGAGGACAGATCAGATGCTTTTGCAAAACGAATATAACTCTTTATGTTCTAAATGTAGTTTCTCATGGTTAGTTGTGATATATTTAACTACATTTCATTAAAACACAGATGCCCTGTTTCTAGTGTTTCTAGTTGTTTTTGAAGCAGAGCGGGAGAGGAGCAGCATGACCTCCTGCGGAGTATCGAGCAGTGTTTTTGAATTCTGGGGATCTGCGGTTCCTCTCGCTCCAAAATATTGGTCCTTCCCTCGTTCATCCTGTGCTTGGTTGCATATTCATTTTCATCTCTTTGGCTGATCATATTTAAACGCTGCAGGGTTTTTGCATTTTGTGTGTTTTTTATCTCAAAACATCTCATGGGCACTTCATCTGTGTGACAGTTAAGATGTTTTGGTTTGGATTGTAACTTTCTTTGAAGATATGTTTGTGTGATCGCTCAGACAAATTGATTGAAAAGATTCTGCCAATATATTTGTCGGTATATTGCTTTCTTCTGCATGCTCTGCTCCTGACTTATAACATGGAAATCCAGACTCCCACTAGCTGCTGCTATTTAACTGAGGTTTAAACTGTTTTCTAAACCTACTTCATCAAAGTGAGTCATTCATATTTAGGTCTTTCCATCATCCATTCATTTATTCTGGCTCTAAATGTCTTTTTACGTCGTATAACCCATCTGACGGGGAGCTTTTACCACAGTGCTGTGAAGAAAACAGAAGAGCGAGTGGAGAGCAGAAACCAGAAAATGTGGAACAGCTGAAAGTGAAAGCTGAACAAAAAGATTTGAGAGCAAAGCAGAAACTGCTGCTCGGCTCACGTCCATGAATGAGGATGTTAGTTTCTGTGACACTGGGGTAGTTTGCACAAACATCATGGTTTCACATGAAAAACTTATTTCATGTTGTTTTCACACAAGGCAGTTAATTAAGAAACTAGCTGGTGAACAAATGATCAATTTATCAGTCAATCAATATTTGACTGATTGTTCAGTGGCTAAATCACAGCGAAAGTCATCTTGTGACACTAAACTTCTAAAGAAGGCCTTGAGGGTCTGTAATGTTATTTACTGAGACACAAAATTTGACAATTATCATATTCATGTTCGTTTGTCAACAGTCATCCGCCACTGACAGCAAATCTGTCAAAGTGGGGAGAGAGAGAGAGAGAGAGAGAGAGAGAGAGAGAGAGAGAGAGAGACTCTTGGATTTGGGCATTTAGTAGTTTAAGAGCAAGAATTTCCTAGGAGTTAATGAAGGCCAAGGTACAGCAAAAAAGGGAATGTATAAACTAAATAATACTTACATTTGTCCTTACATTTGAAAGTGCCCAGTTTGATGACCTTTTACAAATGACTTGAGTTCAGTTTCAGCTGTATAGTGCTGTTTGTCCATCTCTGGCAATTGTCTGTTACACTGTATTCAGTATGACAGTCATCAGCTGTAAGCGTACTAATGAACAAAGCTTATGATCCCCCCCCCCCCCCCACACCATTAAACAAATAATTAAATTGCATGGAAAAGGTAGAAAGGTTGCTTCCACACCCATCAGTGCTGATAGGCATTCACTGAGAGGGAAAACTGAAACATTTTGCAATACATCTGTTGAAAATCTGCATCTAATTGTGTCTATGTTTTGCATTAGCGGTGTGTGATAAGACGATCTTAGATCATAAAGGATTCAAATGTGTCGATGATCTGCCAATGCAGAGAGCTCGTAGTATGGGGCTACAGTACACATTCTTTCTTCAGAGTTTTTTTTTTCTCACCCAATTCACTCCTGCCTTCCCTACAGACACACAGAAAACCAATCATAGCAAACTATAGTCTCTTTGACTTGTCATCCCCCTCCAATTTTCCTTACAGCAGACTGCGATTCATAGCTCAAAATGTAGATGAAACTTAAGAGTTAGTGCCTAAAAGAACTCTATCTTTGTTATGGAACTGCTTCGGATTTTTCCAAACTTGCGGGGGGAAAAAAACTGTTATTTGCAAAGTCCTCACAGATAAGGTTTGCACTTTGGATGGCAACACAACAAACCTTTTTAACCACTTCAATAGAAAGAATCCTGAACAATATGCTGAGACAGACACAACCCCACCGCAGTCAGCCGACGCAGATCTAATGGCTTTTTTTTTAATTGTAGCTGCCAATGTTATTCCGCTTTCTCTCAGTTTAGATGAATAAAGAAACCTTTCTCACAGCAGGCTCACCTGTTGTGATAATGGAATCGCAAGTGACACTTTTTTAACTGGAGTTATGTTTGGGCGACTTCATGATACAGAAGGAAGCAGTGATGTCAGTGAGGTCTGAACCTCGGTTGGTTTTATAAAAAAAAAATGTTTTAATAGTATAATTATTCATTTCCCATATTATTTCCATGCATACTGCTTGAAGTGATCTCAGTCAACAGTAAACAGTTGAAAATGGCACTGGCAGCTAGGCTTGGGCGGTATCCGTTTTTTAATAATACCATACCGTCTTGCCATTTTACCGTGGTATACGGTGTGTCGCGGTTGAAAAACAAACAAACAAAAAAAAGACTTCTGTTGTTGTAGCGGTCACAGTCACAGTTCATAACCTGGTTGCAGACCTACTATAGTTAACTTTCCTGTTCTCATAATGTCATTTTCTATTACCGACACCTACAACTTCTGTTTCAAATAACACAACAAAATTGCGCACCCTAATCATCGAGGATAAGCATATCTACATTGTTTTTAGTTAGGAGTTAGGTGTGACTATGATTCCAGCTGTGCTGAAGATTCTCTTGGATGCTGCACTTAAACACAGATGCAGAGGTTGTTACAGGCCACATATCACAACAACGGCAGGCGAGTTTAATTTACCGTAAAATCCAGAATATAAGTCGCACCGGTATTAGACGCACCTTGTTTTTTGAAGGTATCTTAGAGAGGAAAAACATTTAAACTGTCTTCCTTGAATTCTATTGTGTTCAGTAACGTCAACAACGAGCAGTTTCTGTGCAGCTGTGTCGCTCGTTTAGTTCCGTTTGTTTTCACTTTCGGGAGTTTGCACTCCTCCTAGCTACAGTACGGTAGTTGAGCACTCAGCCTGCAGTGAAAGTTGTGAAGCACAGACCGGCTGGCTTGCGAGTTGCGCTGCCCGACTCCGCTGGTCACTCTTTAACTTCAACATATGAATCTTTCAATCAGAAGAGCACTCGACAAGGTTTATTTATGGAACAATATAACCCCGTTTTCTGTAAATGCATGATTATGACCACATGAATAAGTCTCCCTCTTCCACTCTGATGTTAGCCGGTTACCTTTCTAGCAGGGCTATCAGCTCTGCAGTCATAGTGGCCACGGTAACTAAGGGGGCGACCAACGGCCGACGGTCTCCCTGGTCTGTCAGGGCCTTTAAAGTCCACATGATAAAGACATTAGAGATGCACCAATCTACTTTTTTTCAGTTCTGATCCTATTCGGACACATATGTACCGATTCCGATATTTTTTTTTTCCCATCATTTGTTGTAGTTGGTATTATGTTTAAGGCTTCACAAAGCTGTGGTAAACCAGGAATTGCATTGCATTGTGCTGGTATCACATACAAACAGTTAGCAGCAACAACTGTAAGGTTTTCAAATTCATGATCGTAAACTAATCACATAAAAGGAGCTGTTCCATCTCGTCTGAACTTCTTGGTGTTGACAATTTAAGGGCGCATTGCTGTTCGGTCTGAATGCCTTCATCCATCAGTCCGATACATAAATTCTGTTTATATCGGACCCGATACTGATATTAGATCGGACCGGTCCCATCTCTGAAAGCAATAAGTTCAGCATATTTTGAAAAACCTTACTTAAGATAAGATGAACTTTATTGTCCCAGTGAGAAATTTGCCTTGGACTTCACTTATTAAAAAATGTTCAGGCCTTCATATTCTCTATAGAGTACAGGTCTACATGACCTCACAGCTTAGCTCTATGTACAGAAATACGTGGCGTGCTTTATTGCAAATCATCAACCACAGCTTCATCTTTGTGGGTAATTACTTTCTCAGCTGCAGGGTGAGTTTCTGATGAAATTCAGCTCACTGTAGTGTTGGAGTCAAAGTCATTTACTGTTATTTAAATGAATCTCTCCATTATCCTGAGTTACTCAAAAGCTCTGGGATAATATCAGGTGATAATAACTGTCACAGCACAAAAGGGAGCAGTTCTGAGCTGGCCACTAATTCAGCTCTTCTAAGTTAAAGCTTGGGATTGAAACAGATAGCGCTTTCTTACATAGGTTACACGTCTTCATTTTCAGATACACTAGAATGAAAAAAAAAATCACCAAAAAATTTTTTTCAGGAGAGAAAACTGCAGTGTAAAGGAACATACAAAAAAAAACACTGGCACCCCCCCCAACACACAAACACACAAACACACATACTGTATCCCAAGGCTCTTATATCAGACAGAAAAAGAAATAATTCAGCTTTGCACTCGGGATCACCTCTGATAGTCCCCTGCCATGAAATTTCAGATTTGGCAAAGAAGCAGGCAAATAAAGAAGACAAAAACAAACCGCACAAACACACGCAGACACTCATACATCCTCCCATATTCATGGGCTGCCAAATGTGGATTTGGCCAAGGGTGTGTGTGTGCGCGCCTCTCTCTCCACACCTCCCTCTCTCGATCAGTATGAAGACAGTCTGGTGCTGCTGATTGGTTCCTGATGGGCACAATGCCATAAAGGGGCAGATGTTAAACTCTGGTCCTCTCTTCTCTTACATAACTCTTGTTTTATCGGGCCAATTCCCTGTGGTGTAATGAGGCCAATAAAATCAGTGCCTCGTTAGCATACTTATGTAAGCTGAACTAATGAACTAGGCTCAATCGCTGAGCCAGGACAGAAACCCTGGTATATTTAGAGTGTGTATATTTGTATTTCTGTAAGTACTTCATCAATAAAAGCTGAATTAGTAAAGGGGGTGTCAAGTATTTGTGTATTTTGTCAGCCTCTGTAGTCAGGAGTCAGCTACACTTTGTGATCAAGAGCCATGGAAATGGTTTATGGCGCAGTCATCGCATTCTCCCTTTAATCCGCTGAACACATGCATTAGTGAGCGAAGACAGCCAGGCAGCATAGCATAAGCCACCCTGAATGCTTTCCAGGGTGACAGTATAAGAGGAGAGGCAAAAAAAAAAAAACTGGAAGAGGTTGAGGGATGGGTCAAGGAGCGGATGAAGGGGGGGGGGGAGGACCGAGAGTGAGGAGGAGGCTGGCAAAGAAGACGGGGTTAATCTGGGTAAGACCCGGGACAGAGACACAGCATGTCAGGGAGAGAAGAGGAGAGGAGGACCAGAGCAAGAGGAGGGCCAAAGGCAGAGAAACTTGGGGGTAGACAAGTCAATAGGGGGGAGCAGGGAGTCGGGCCTCCTCCGTTGGGGTTTGACTTCACCCTGCTGTTACTTTTTGCAGTTTTTTTTTTCCCCCCCCATGTCTCAAGATCTCACTACATTTCTTGCATGACATCTCGCCTGGCGTTGTCTATGCATCGCTGCCCTGCCCTCCTTCCTCTGTCTGTGTCTACTCTCTTTTCAGAGTTGGGAGTAGCAACTCTAGGTGAAGGTGTGTATGTGTGTTTGATGTGTGTGGAGTTTGTGAAGTGTGTCTGTGTTATATCGGAGCTGGAGTTCTAGATAAGCCTCTCCTAAACAGTGTGAGATCGACAGAGCTGAAGGCCGCCAGCTAAGATTAGGAACACCCACCCTCCGAGCAAACCCTGTGGAAAGCATCACATACACACCAACTCTCACACACATGCACTTTCATGTACATGCATGTACATGTGAGTCGATTAGCTAGAAATGATTTACTCCCATTTTGAGGTACCTCACATGAATTTGATTTTTGATTCTGTTAAACACAGGATAGCCCACAATTTTTAACATCCCTGGATTATTTATCAGACAACGCTAGAATTAAAGATTTCTGATTTACAAAAAACTCAGACCGTCAATAAATTCTATTTTATTGTTATGGATTAAACTACCCTGTTCTTTACATTTAACAAAAGTCTCTATGTGGGCCAACTGTACAATATACCTTGCACATAAATACATCAAAATTGCATACATGGACTTTAAAGGTCAAAAAGGGTATATTGAGCCAAATCAGTGGTTTTGTTTTACTGATCATTATTTTATGTTTTCATTTGAGTGAAGATATAAAATAATGTCAGGGCAAAATCCAAGATTATTACATTTCCTAATCCGTTAATAATGTTAAAACTTATTATTGCTGATGTGTGATTGAGTGCCTTCCTGTTAGTTCCACGTCTATCTACGTATATTTAATCGATGAATACTACACCTCATGTTAGTGCGTCTGTCTGTTTCAACTATAAATTCATAGTAAATTTCAAAATAAAGGCCAGATTTTGCGGCGCAGCTGGCGCGGTGGTTGGTGCGTGCGCCCCATGTATGGAGGCTGTGGTCTTCCAGGCGGGCAGCCCAGGTTCGAATTCCGACCCGTGGCTCCTTTCCCTGCATGTCATTCCCCACTTTCTGTCTTCCTGATTTGCAACTCGATCCACTGTCCTATCCCTCAAATAAAAGCACAATCATCAGCAAAGGGACGAGATGTTGAGCCGTGTTAGATGTCTAAATAACTATCTGAATTGCTCTTGAATTGTCCGCGTATAATTAATCAGAAAACCATATAACTTGATTATTATTATAGTTATCCTTAAAACCTGGTTTGGTTTCATTCAGCAGAGAAGCATCACTGACTATGCAACACAGAGATGAGATATAGACATTACATCCTTTTCAAGAATAAGTTATACTTTCACAGGAGAAAAGGCAGTAATTATGAGCACTAACAAGTAAAACAAAATATCTTGGGTAACCAATGACAATAGAATGAACCCTGCAAACCTTTTAAAGCACAGGATAGAGCTGCCAACGACCCCATGCTTCAATCTGATAAAGTGATTTTGGGACTGGCCCCCAGACAGACGTGTGTGTGTGTGTGCTGAATGGAGCTTTTTTGATATAAACTGTAAATGAATGCAGTCAGGTAATGAAATGCTGCTTGGCTTGTTACTACAGTTACCATGCATGCATGCCGCTCCAGCTGGTTGAGGAATCCAAAGCTTGACAGGCGTGCTGTGCCTATAGATACGGCAGCTAAGCTATAATTGGACAGTCACTGTTCGGGGGGGTATAAGCGCATGAACTATGCCTGCATTATTGTATGGTGAAGCTTCTGGTGACAAACTATTAGCCTGCTATCTTTTTTATTTTTTTTTACATTAGGTTGCCAACAACTTACGAGTTTAAAAGTGGTTTGGTTTTGGTAATGTGAATGTCACTTCATGTATCTTATTGGCAGTAAATCAATGTTCATAATTTCATATTTAGTATAAATCTTGTAAAAGAGTATTTTTTTCATATTTAGTATAAATCTTGTAAAAGAGTATTTTTAAAAGAATGATATTCCTTATCCGACAATTCTGACTTCTTCTGCCACAACTGAAAATGAGGCTTATGCATGTATGCCTGCATGCTTGATACAAAAGATTGTAATATACCTGTGTCAACATTAACTTCAAGCTAACAGAAATACTTTTTTGGGTGGCTTCAAGTTTGAGGTCTTTACTATTTCAGTTCCTCCCTTCCATGCCCTTCCTGTTCTTCTGCATGCAGTGTTTCTTTTTTGGAAAGTAGATAGGCCTACGATTGTAGTCATCCCAGGGCTGGCTTTATCTCGTTTTTAAAAGGAAAGGGGAGAGAGGGGGGAGAAACAGTGAAAAGGGAGCGGGAGGAGGAGGAGGAGGAGGAGGAGGAGGAGGAGAGACGGTTAATAATTGCAATTGGTTTGTTTTAATTGTGGCTGGAGTCCCTGGTGTTTGCAGGGGCCATAGAAGAGACGGAGACACTGTTGTGTTGATCAGCATGCTCTTTTCTGCTCAGCACAATAACACACATCAACATTAGGCAACAATGACTAACACACACACCAACAGCGTTTTTGACGGCAGCCAAACTGTCAACAGAACAACAGCGCCCATTTTGTGCAGTCGCACCACTGCCCCCCCCACCCCCCACCCCACCCCCCTGCATGACCCATTCCCATTGAGTGTGAGTGTTCTTTAGGACATGCTGTCCAAAGGGGACTCTGCCAAGTGAAAGTCAGTGGCCAGCGGTGATACGCTGGCCAAACACTGCCTGTGCATTCGTAATAATCTAAAAAAAAGTCCACTTTAATTAAGCTTATTTGCATAAAGAAGCAGATGCTGGACCTTACTGAATTTTAAATATCCGCCTTTTCAACCAATTGTCCCGGTGTGAGTTGGTAAAGTTTACCAAGGTTTCTTTTTGTTCAAAGGGAGCAGACTGCAATCAACCAGGTGAAGAAAATGCCCACTATCTTTAATCAGGAGTAGCATGTCAAGGAAAAACTTTCCTCTCGTCTGTCTCACTGTCCTTTTTTTTTTCTTTTTGCCTCACTCGAATTTTGTTTGATGTACTCACGAGAGAGACAATGGAGAGATGAGGCTTGTGTGTTAGTGGGAGGGAAAAAGTAAAAAAAGAGAGAGAATGTGTTTGTGTGTGTGCATGTGGGAGAGATTCATTATTCGGATAATGAGTCCATCAGGGACAATATGAGACAGTTCACTTCCCCCCGTGGTAGTCCTCCGCATTGAGAGAGAGGACACTTTTTCCAATCTCGGAGCCAGAGGACGTCGAGCAGTGCCGCAGTCTTGTTACCGTGCCTGACGACCGACGGCATGCCGTGTTCTATTGAAGAGCACCATCAAGTGTGTCTCTTCAGGAGTCTGTCTTCATTCACTGGGCTGTGTTGTTTAGTGCTTTAGTTAAAGCATGCCAAGACCATTCAGAGATCTTTATTGTCAGTATGGTTGAAGCAAAAACATGACGTGATAAATCCTCCTTTTGAGTGAAAGCTACGCATCTATGAAAAATGGCCTTTTGGGTTTTTTCCAAACTCAAGGACATGTAAACAAGTCGTATTTTCTTTCTGACATTCAGTTCTTATTGAGTTTTGATTATCAGCCTGGTTATAATAATTTCTTCCTGAGGATAAAGTTAAATATGAATGTAATCATTTTTTTCAAGTTCATCATTTCTGATATGTATTTTCAATTTGAACCTGGTTTTGAGGTTGCGCTATAGTTATTATGCTTTTGCAAAGGTTAACATGTGTGTACCACTTCAATATGCACTCACATGATTGGCTCTGCTAGGCAATGCTTGTGACAAAACATGGCTTACCATGCTTAATCCATCAGCTGATCTGTCTGGAGAACAGTCTCATTAGCCCATTTCTTTAATTATGTAGACAATACAGGATTATGAAACTACCTTTTGTGAGGCACGTGTTTTCAATGACCCTGGCTAATTAGACCTCTGTTCAGGTGGACTTTTGGTAGAACAGGGCTGGGATTTGTGTTTTCCACCTGAGTCTGATCTAATATGAATGATTACAGGGTAGATTGTCCCAGCAAGTACAATAAAATCAACAGTTAAGTACTGGAGATGTCAATCCGGCACAGCACTATTCGGGCAAAAAAGAAAAGAAAGCGCATAACGTGGGATGTCTGTGAGTGTGCACAGGCTTGAAGACTTCAAATTAAAATGATATGTTGCCATAGCTAATTCTTAATAAATATTATTACCAGTGAAAATGCTGCTCATAGTTCAAATCTACTCTAGTTTATTACTGCTTTGAGATTCTTTTCCACTACTTTTCCATGAATTGCACTTCCTTATTTCAAACACTGTAAAATGCATCATGATTGGCCGCTTTCCATGTAGGTCTATGCAGTGCTGATGATCAGGAAGACGTCACCAAAGGTCATTTTGTTCCTTCCAACTAATCGTAAAAAAAAAAAGATCTCAAACTTAAGTAATTATCAACCTGAATTATCCTGTTTTATTCAAATATCAAAAGTGATGCATAAAGATTGGTGTGCACAAATGTGGAAAGTATAAACAAAGTGTAAACTTTGATACTTTAGTTTTGCTTCCTGTGGTGCGCTGCTGTGTGGTGCATCCTTATCCCTGAAACCTTAAAGTATGGATTTTTCTATGGAGTTGAGCCGTCAGTTTAGCACCCATGGATGATGTGATTTTACCCCAGCTGGGATTGGTGCTTGCTTCCTGATGGGAGAATCAGAAACGTTTATCAATAAACTGCTCTCCCTCTTATTCTTCCAGTCTCTCTTACCTCACAAACACGAGAACACAAGAGCCTCCCACTCTTCCTGACTTGGAGGAAGCAGAAAAACAACGTAATGGCTAAAAGTCAGAGCCCTGTAGTCTTTTAGGCACCTTGGTAAATATTTTATTTAATGCTAGTCCGTCATCACTTAGACCTTTTGTCTTTTCTCCAAGTCAAGGCATCTTGTCGTCCTCATTTTAGTCCTCCACTTCTTGCTTTGAACCATGAAAAAATCCATCATGCTTGTTGAGCGGGCCCTGCAGGAGAGAAGAAAAGCTGGCAATAGTTTGCAAGGTCGGAGATAAGTGGAGGTAGTATTTTGTGGAAAAGGACAGAAAGAGACCAACAGTCATGCACATGCACGCCTGCCTGCATGTGCAAGCTGCTCCATTCAGAGCTGCAGCTACAGTGCACACAGGAAGCACGCAGGGACACTTCCCTCATCATTAATCACAGTGACAGGCCTTTTGTTGTCACTTAGCAGCTGTGTGCTTGTGAACATTACGCTACTGTTCCTCAATACACAAACACACACACACACACACACACATACATATATATATATATGCACTGCGCAACGCAGTTACATGTTCATGTGGGACAAAGTTGAAGCTTCTGTTGGCCTTGACTAAACCTACAAAGATAATTGTTATCTTGGAGACAAAGTTATGTCTGCTTAGCTGACCGTTTCTTATATTTGAGCTTAAAGGCAGCTTGAGGAAGGGAAAAAATGAGAGACCGTTATGTTTAACGCTTATATTTCCACCCGGTTCAAAAGAGCGTGGTCAGTCGCTCCTCATTGCAAAATATGATGATGTAGGTACCTCTCATTTGAGTTTTTACATGTGCAATAATAAATACTGTAAATATGCAATGTTTGGTAAATACTTTCAAGATTCCAATGGAATTGAAACATTTTGAGTTTTTGACATGCAGCAATAAGACACTTTACATCACCAAGACACCTTTCAATTGTTCATGACGAGAAGGCTGATGTATTTAAAAAGCTGTTGGTCACTGCCTGCTCCGAGGTAAGGCTGTAAAAGAAGGTCCAGACATGACTTATAACTATAGCTGCACTTTGAGAAGTAACAAAGGGTGTACAGAGTGCATGAGTAGGGAATGTTGACATACAATGGTCATACATTATTTACCCGCTGTATGTTATCTTTAAGGAAGAAAGTAATGGACCCTAACACTGGGCGGTGCCTGTGTTTTTTTTTTTTTTTGTGTGTGTAAAGCACAGCCTCTCACATTTCTCAGAGTCTGGTCTGTAAATCACAGGGCCCTTATTTTTTACAGTGTAAAAAATGTTCTTAATTCTGTCTATCAAATTTAATTTAGAATTCCATTATTACAAAAAAATCTGTATTTGTCAAACAAACAACGGTGGGCGTATGTACATTGCACACTTCCAATGAACCATATTTTGTAACAGCACACTTATTTAAAAACCATGTGAATATATTTAACTGCCCAGAATAAAGGCAAAAGGAGCAAAGGAGCTTTGTGACCGAAGTGGAACTAGAATGAGGTTGAAAAATACCTCTGTAAAATAATAAGATAAGTAACTCTCACAGGGTGAAACAAATAAATGACTTGTTTGTTCACTAAGTAGAGGAGTTACTAACAAAAGAAAACATTGCATGGGAGAAGTTGACAAATGATTAAATTCGGTTGGACTGAGGAAAAAAGACTTTAAGAAATCAAGAAGATGACGTTTGATATTAAAAGAAGTGCAAATAAATAAAATGAATTAAAAAAAAACCACGACAGCACAAAAGTAAGAAGTATTTGCAACTGGAGGATAACAGAATACCACACAATTTTCAAACTTGGACAACACAATTTCAGTATTATTGATGGCAAAGCTATGTTTGGGAAACTAATCAAGCAGTGACGCTCTACCAGCTGAATAAGCTGGACCAAACAGATCAGCGTGCTTTGTTGAAACATGCTCCACTTGGTTTGCCAAATCTTCTAATAATGCAAAAAGAGCCATGTTATAATATTTCAAAAGCTTGTCCCTCCTTTCTTTTAAAGGTTTGGACACCAATTTAGGAAAATTACTAATTGATGGTTTTTAAATTAAATAAAACTCGGAATATACATGGATTTTGTAATTGAATAATGCATGCTGTGAAATTTCTAATGCTTTCTTTTTACTGATTTATTATTGACTAGATTATGAGCATATGGTCAGAGCTGTGCTTGTATTTTTCACACATGTCTAAGTAGAAGTTGATAAACTCCACTGTTTTGGTGGGAATGTTCCTACGCGCTCATTACGCACAGATCCGTGTGTCTGCACTGCTGATAAATGAGAGCCCAGGATTCAGATTTACTTAGACATTTTCAACTAGCTGTGCTTTACATATTTGTATTAGTTTTGCCACTCACAATTTATTTTCCATCACTCAGTTGATTGACAGTGTACTACACAATCCCTTATTATACTGTATGAATGTGCAGTAGAGCTACTTCACTCAATACTACAATATCATTTACTAAATACTGCTTACTAGTTTAAAACGTATTCTGTTATAGATTACTCTAAGGCTGGGACATAAATTATTTTATTCTAGATTTCTCTTTATTTTACTCCCCCACTCCCCTTGGGCTCCCCTAGTTCACCCCCCCCCCCCACACACACACACACACCCGTTTACTGGCCCCAGGTATGAGCCACCTCATTGTTGTTCTGCCTCATCTTTAACTTTTTGCTGTATGCTGAAACTGCATAGTGCACTTTTAACCAATCCTCCAGGGGTGATTCAGTTTGCTTTTGTAAAATTTTACTGATAAAATAAAAGCAAGACTTGTTTTAGTCATTCATATAATTTTTAGATTTAAAAAAAATCTGAGAATTTATTTTAGCCATATTTCCTAGCCCTAGATTACTCCTTAAAGTTTAAAAAATATAACATATTTATTTATATAAACAGTCTTTCAAAATGTCTTTCCTCTTTCAGACAGTACCTGACCTGAACAATGGTATAAAGCTGTAAATGATGAGCATGTAACACGGCCATTACTTATGAGTGTGCATTATCATGGTCATGGATAACTTCACCTTTGAAGTGTTGGAAATGTGCAATTTGTAATTTCTCACCTGATTCTCCAAACTATTTTCCAAAGCCACTCTCTCTTTGAGGAGTGATTATGGATGCAGACCCATTCTCTGTACCACTGGTGCTTTGTCGCTTTGTCTTTTTAAGCTTAATGAAAGTAAAACCTATTTTAAGAACACAATTCTCCATGCAGTGAGTTTATTCAAGTATGGCTGCTTGCTCACAGATAGCAATATGGTTGAAAAACAAAAAACACCATTCACTCTCTAAAACCTTTAAATCCAGCAGTGGTTGATTGATTGAAAGACTGTTCATTTATTAAACCAAAATACCTTGTGTTTACATTAAACACACAGGAGGTAAAAGCTCTGTGAAATTTAAATTTAACACAGTAAAGCTATCTTGCAAATTTTTAAAAACTATTTTTATAAATGTTTTCTAAAATTGTTTCCTTATTTCTTCTTTTCATGGAAGGATGTCATCAAGTCGTGGATGCAGCCCACAATAAACTGAGAACTCCAGTAGGACAAACCTCATGCTTTGATGTCAAACAGGATATGGACACGCATGAGTCTCAACTTACTCTACAAGAAGAGACAGAGGTAGGTTTTTGGTTAAATTTAAAAAAAATACCATCAGGTTGCTGTCCCTAACTCTCAACAGTTTAATGTCAATGTAGGTCATCCAAAATATCAGATGCCGTTTCTCATCTGTTTTACACTGCACAAACATTTGGAGAACTAGTTGACTTTTTCTTTAGATGCAGAAATATTACTTGTCCCTCCAGTCTGAATTTTTTTCAGAAGGTTGAGTTGGATAATAATGGTATAAAAATATACAGTTAGCAGACCAAATAATATTCAGCATATTATGTCGTTTGGTTGGTGTTTTAACTATGGATTATTTTTCTAGTCGGTTAAGAGGAAATTTATATTCAGACTAACCGATTAGTCAAAAGGTCAGAAAACACAAAGAAAATATTTGTATTTAAAATTGTCTGTGGGTAAATAATAGGGCTGGGAGTCTTTGGGTGTCTCAAGATTCGATGCAGAATCTATTTTCGATTCAAAATGATTCTGGTTTCTGATCCATGGATTCAAAGTCTATTTTTGAATTAGTACTTCAGGATCTACTCCCGTCATCTGTGACACTGGCTGAAGTTATTGCTGCTCCAGTTGGCGTTCTACTTAAAGAGCTAGCCTTAGCACTTAACAGGGAGTGACTGATTAGCCTAAAATAAAAAAAAGATTTTTGGAAGTTATTAATTTATTTAAAATCTCAAAAGATAAGAAAATCGATTTTGACATGAATCGATTTTTTTTCCTCCCACCTCTAGTAAATAATGTAACTTAGTTTGACGGGTGTGAAACTTGGTCCTCCTTGCAGGTTACCATCCACATGCCTTTGCTTCATGTGCTTACAGTTGCTCCGGTAGATTTTCTTAATTTTCTAGAAAAACAAATCTGACAAATCACACTGCTCCTACGTGATGCTATCCTGTCAATGTGCTCGTTTACATCCGGTTGGGGATAGACACTAATGGTCTACATTTCACCTGATGTGACTGCTGGTCAGTCACAGTATGCTCAGTGCTGCCGCTATTGGCCATGAATTACATTAACAGGACTACAGTTTAAGTCAGTAGCCCTGGACACATTCTATATGAAACATCAGCTTTTGTACTATTAACAATGAACTTCCTGAAATTAATGACAAAGCCATCATATTGCTCTCAAGATGCATTACCCGGACCGACCGCTTTTTTTTTTCTAGCAGCAGAAAGATGATTAACATGAGCAGTTGTTTTTTTATAGACATTATTAAATCATCCACACAAACTCTGTCAGGCTCATCAGGCACCGTATGTTTGTACACAGAGGTGAACATCAGGCATGACGCCTACACTTTGGTTTTGGATCTTTAGAAGTGATTCCACCCACACAGGAATACAATTCACTCTTATCTTAGATGTACATTAACGGTCGGATGTTGAATACGTTTTGTACAGTCACGCTTGAGATTTTGCAAAATACTAGCAAGAACTCCTGTTCAGTTTTTTGCCACAGAACTGCGATGATTGGATTATGAGTGATTCAAAATCAGCACCATCATGCTCATGTCAAATGTACTCCAGCCTCATATGTGTTATTAAGCAAAATACTTGACATTGAACAGTGAGCTGATAACTTCATGCTGATGGGCAGGGGCCAGTAACAAAGATGCTTAGGCACGCTCACAAACACACACTCACACAGATACACACAGACACTTTCTCCTCTCGCATAAATGGATTTACAGTGTCTGGTGTGCTTTGTCCCTCTGCTTTATCTCCTCCCTTGGCAAACAAATGAATAGGCTGCATTTAGACGAGATAAGCTCATCAAGTGTAGCTGTTGTTTGTGTGTGCGTGTGTGTTTTGTGTTTAAGGGTTTTAGGCAGTGCTCTAAGGCACCCATTGCATTATGCCCCCAAGATGCTAAAATTTGGACTCAGCTATTATTCTGTGAGAGTGTGTGCGTGTGTGTTTGTTATCCCTGACAATACTTCTGGGTCAACTCGCTCAACATTGAACTCTATTTGACCCTACCTCCCATGATGCATCTCTCCTAGTAACCTCCCACGGCTTCCCACAGTTCCTTCCTTTTAAATTACTGGCACAAAGATACATTCAGACTTGCAGATACACATACAAGCCCCTAATGCAGAGATGCTGACACAAACACACACCTCCATCCTCTCTCTGCCAGAGATGTGTTTTCTCCATCTCAAAGTGACAACGAATTCTCGAGTTGTTTGATGACAGTCCTTGTTTACCTCTCTTCACTCCCTTCTCCTCCTCCTCTTCCCCTGATGGTGTCTCTCTCACTTTTTTTTTATAAGCCTCTCCTCTGAGAAGGTCTGTCATGGATAAAGAGATCCTCAGACGCAGATTAGCATTGAAAGAGGACAACCCTGTTGTCTTTACAATTAGTTGCACCGTACCTGAAGATCTATTTCAGTCCTCCTTTATTCAAGCAAAGGAGTGTGTGTGTGTGTGCGTGCGTGTGTGTGTGCGTGTTCCCTGCTGCCTCAGATCTGATAGATCACACAGACAGCATGGTCGTCACAGTTTATCAGCTGCAGGATTCGTCCCATATTAATTGTAGGTCTGAAATGAAAAGGGAAGAATCATAGAAAATTTCAAATTAATCAACATACCTACTTCCATCTTGTAAAAGTAACCTCACAGGTGTGAAGACATAACTTTGTCTAATTATTGTCACATATGTCAGGATCTAAAATTATCTTTTTGGTCTATTTGTCAATGGCAGGTAAGACAAAAATGTTTATAAGTGAAACTATTTTTGACCAGACACAAACTAAATAATGGTAAATAAAAACCAAATACTAGTTCTATGATATTGAGTCTAAATTGACAGTATAATATTGAAGATATTGCAGTATACTTAAACATAAAATCCGGTGTATAAGACTTTTGATATCTATTTTTTCATCTAGAAAGTCGGCTGGTGCCACCAA